>NC_056728.1:1558693395-1558993395 GCF_019279795.1 Protopterus annectens | reverse complement strand
TACTTAATAAAAGGAAGCAATCTTTAATAGACATATTTGTGCACTATAGTAATGTTAATGCTCCTGGGAGATGCTGAGCTAGGGCAAAGGTTATTTCCTTATTTATATACTGACTTACAAAATCTAAACTTTCCCCTTGTACACTAAGTGTGGAAACAAGATGGCAGACACATTTGCCTCTCAATGATAGGGGAACTTTGTGGCCAGGACTAGATACTATATCAAAATATCACCTAGAAAGTTGACTGAAAGAAACACTGGAGAACTGAAACCTAAGTGATGATATACCTGGAGGATTGCCAGAACTCTATTTGTGGAATACGTGGAATTTATTTTGGATGGGACTATGTTCAGAGAAAAAAACAATGGTAATCATTAGCTTAATTCATGTTAGGAAACAGGAGCCAGAGAGCATTAATTTATATATATATATATATATATATATATATATATATATATATATATATATATATATATATATATATATATATATTTATTTATTTTTTGTCATTGAATAAAATAGCTGAAGCAGTTGTATATTTTGTTTTACCTCATTGTAAGTAAAGTGCTCTAAAAGTGAAGTACAGAGTTCTATGTTACATATATATAAAATGTGTATGTATATATATATATATATATATATATAAGCACACACGTGTATATGTATATATATATATATATATATATATATATATATATATATATATATATATATAAAAACACACACACACACACATATATATGTGTGTGTGTGTGTGTGTGTGTGTGTGTGTGTGTGTGTGTGTGTGTGTGTGTGTGTGTGTGTGTGTGTGTGTGTGTGTGTATATATATATATATATATATATATATATATATATATATATATATATACATACACATGCACATAATAAATGAGCTGTTCTAGATCTTGTGAGTGGTCATTAGATCCTGACAACAGATATGCAGTCTGAAAACTTGTTTCAATAACTGTAACACTAAATTAGTAAGTACTCAATAATGGAGAATAAAACAGGACTTTGTGGCATATGCTATGGTTGTCAGAGTTATAGTTCCTACTCTACTATATACAGTAGTAAAGCAAAGGATGTAATAAGGTTACTTACATGTTGAGGCACAGTATAAAGTAAACAGACATGGCGATGTACTGTTGAAAAAAGAGATCAATTTTACGCCCACAGCTAAAAAGCACTGCTTATTTCTTGGCTGGTTAATTCTGTATACTAGGAAATGAAAGTTACAAGCCTACCAAGAAAATAAAGGAAGCTCACAAATACATAAATGACAGCTGAGAGGGCTCTACCATGACAAGCACTGATCACTTAAAATTTAAAGAATGATACATTTCAAGATGGTTTCCAAACTATGTGACTGTTAATTATGGTATGAGAAAACTGCATGTGGATGTTTCATGACATATGTATATATAGGCAGACAGACAGATAAATAGATATTATATACTAGATGTCTGTGATATGATGTGAGAAAGCAGCATGAGGAAAAAACCTGCAGTGATCCATCATATGCAGTAATACTGACACAGCACACCTGAAGTAATAATATCATTCTAGCCATCATATGCAGTAATACTGACACAGCACGCCTGAAGTAATAATATCATTCTATCCATCATATACAGTAATACTGACACAGCACACCTGAAGTAATAATATCATTCTAGCCATCATATGCAGTAATACTGACACAGCACACCTGAAGTAATAATATCATTCCATCCATCATATGCAGTAATACTGACACAGCACACCTGAAGTAATAATATCATTCTAGCCATCATATGCAGTAATACTGACACAGCACACCTGAAGTAATAATATAATTCTAGCCATCATATGCAGTAATACCGACACAGGACACCTGAAGTAATAATATCAGTCTATTCATCATATGCAGTAATACTGACACAGCACACCTGAAGTAAAAATATCATTCTAGCCATCATATGCAGTAATACTGACACAGCACACCAGAAGTAATGATATAATTCTATCCATCATATGCAGTAATACTGACACAGCACACCTGAAGTAATAATATCATTCTAGCCATCATATGCAGTAATACTAACACAGCACACCTGAAGTAATAATATCATTCTAGCCATCATATGCAGTAAAACTGACACAGCACACCTGAAGTAATAATATCATTCTAGCCATCATATTCAGTAATACTGACACAGCACACCTGAAGTAATAATATTATTTTAGCCATCATATGCAGTAATACTGACACAGCACACCTGAAGTAATATTATCATTCTAGCCATCATATGCAGTAATACTGACACAGCACACCTGAAGTAATAATATCATTATAGCCATCATATGCAGTAATACTGACACAGCACACCTGAAGTAATAATATCATTATAGCCATCATATGCAGTAATACTGACACAGCACACCTGAAGTAATATTATTCTAGCCATCATATGCAGTAATACTGACACAGCACGCCTGAAGTAATAATATCATTCCATCCATCATATGCAGTAATACTGACACAGCACACCTGAATAATATCATTCCATCCATCATATGCAGTAATACTGACACAGCACACCTGAAGTAATAATTTCATTCTCCCCATCATATGCAGTAATACTGACACAGCACACCTGAAGTAATAATATCATTCTAGCCATCATGTACAGTAATGCTGACACAGCACATCTGAAGTAGTAATATAATTCTAGCCATCATGTGCAGTAATACTGACACAGCACACCTGAAGTAATAATATCATTCTAGCCATCATGTGCAGTAATACTGACACAGCACAGCTGAAGTAATAATATCATTCTAGCCATCATATGCAGTAATACTGACACAGCACACCTGAAGTAATAATATAATTCTAGCCATCATATGCAGTAATACTGACACAGCACACCTGAATTAATAATATCATTCTAGCCATCATATGCAGTAATACTGGCACAGCACACCTGAAGTAATAATATCATTCTAGCCATCATATGCTGTAATACTGACACAGCACACCTGAAGTAATAATATCATTCTAGCCATCATATGCAGTAATACTGACACAGCACACCTGAAGTAATAATATCATTCTAGCCATCATATGCAGTAATACTGGCACAGCACACCTGAAGTAATAATATCATTCTATCCATCATATGCAGTAATACTGACACAGCACACCTGAAGTAATAATATCATTCTATCCATCATATGCAGTAATATTGACATAGCACACCTGAAGTAATAATATCATTCTAGCCATCATATGCAGTAATACTGACACGGCACACCTGAAGTAATAATATCATTCTAGCCATCATATGCAGTAATACTGACACAGCACACCTGAAGTAATAATATCATTCTAGCCATCATATGCAGTAATACTGACACAGCACACGTGAAGTAATAATATCATTCTAGCCATCATATGCAGTAATACTGACACAGCACACCTGAAGTAATAATATCATTCTAGCCATCATATGCAGTAATAGTGACACAGCACACCTGAAGTAATAATATCATTCTAGCCATCATATGCAGTAATATTGACATAGCACACCTGAAGTAATAATATCATTCTATCCATCATATTCAGTAATACTGACACAGCACACCTGAAGTAATAATATCATTCTATTAGAAGATTTGCTAGTGATGTATCCTAAAGGAAGATGACATCTTTATGCAAGAAGAATATACTGATTTTTAAGACTAATGAAAAACAGAAAAAATAGCCAATTGGAAAAAGCAAGCTGCAAATGTACATCTGACTACAGTAAGGGTTTCTAGACAGCACAATAATACAGTCTAACTTGAGATCTGGAACCTGATGTAAGATCTCCTGTCCACATTCTTTATACCATGATTTTAGTGAAAATTCTGTGTGTTACTGTTTTTAATGCAGTACTTTTTTTGTATGAATCATTCTAAAGTAATGATATTTTCTAGGGATTATGAGTGGGTACAGCTCTGAGAACACATGGCAGCACTTCTTAAGTGAGTGCAGAGTGAGTGGGAGAGACAGGATACGCTGATGAGCTGCTGGGTAGCTCATCTGTGTCACAGAGCCTCAAGCACCATCTCATTCTTTGAACTCCAGCTGCTGTGCCACATGCTGGCACGTCTGAGGCTGATATAAAGGCCTGCTGCTCATTGAGAATCTTTTTACTTATTTCCAAAGCCAAAGGACAGCCTAAAATTTAAAGGAATGATTTTCTGACAGAGAGCTCTTCATGATCAAACAAAGTACTGCAGCTACTCAGGTTAGTTGCATAAAGTGGCCTTTACATTTTTACATTTACTAAAATCAGGAATGTAAATCATGTAAAGTATTTAGAAAATTTAACAAATGTATGCAGTTTAAAGAAACAGCATGATTGTTTTTCTCAGGATGTCCGTATCCCATCTATATCTTCATAAAATGAAGATGTTATGGCCACTCCCATGGTTCTTTTATACTAAATGTAATATCTGATGAGAAATACAGAAACTTCTATGAAACAACAGGTAGCAGAACTACACCAAATAGTAAAACGTAAAGAATTTCTAATTTTTTTAGTTGATTATGTAAAATTATTGTCTCCTTTGGGTTATCGTTCTTGAAGATATGCAGACTAAGCACATATATCCTTATGTTTGCAAGAATGACAGTGACTGTCTAGCATTTTAAGCTAATACTGAAATTTTCAACTAATACATTTTGGAGAACACTGAAATGAGTTTATGAAAGTAATTAAGTGGTAGTTATACTTTATAAAGTGAATAACTCCCCAGAACTAACTTCTTTTAACACAATCAGAAAACACTGGATCACTTCTACAAGGGGTGTACTTGGAAAACAGTGTTGTATTACTGTCCTCCATGTCTGAAGAGGGAGCTGATGAAGTAGACAGCAGTGACTCTTTTGCCAGTTTTTTCTGTCCTACTATGAGAGACAGGATTTCCAGAAAGGACAACAGCCCATGATGGAGATCAGTGGGTTCAAACCTACTACTACAGAGAAGAGTTGCATACATCAGCAGAACAGCTGTGCTTTAGCCTCACTGATGTCATTGTACACTGAGTTTGAAAATGAGACTGAAAGTCGATCAAAAAAGAATAACCAGAACCATCAGCTGTTACCCTGGTTGCCAGAGGGTACAAAGCCAGTTACTGAAAGGAAAATATGTCAGGAGAGGAAGGAAGGGAAAGTAGGAATTATAAACAAAAACCATGAGATCATGCCGACATGTAGCAGAAGATGCCTGGAATAATAACGGTAGTTACTGTTATTCAGTACTCAGGCAAAATAAGTGCCTTTTAAAACTTTCCCTGATGTTTTGGTAGTGTAAATTAATATTAAATATATTTATATATGTATTTGGTGTCATTTATAAAAACTTATTAAATATAGTATGAAATGAACAAAATAGGATGATATGGAAATAAACTATGACAGAAATAAAAATAAAATAAAATATGTTGCATTACTACACATAGACTACCAGAAGTGATGGAAACTGATTTTTGGCATAATTACATTGTGAAATTTATAACACATCCCTTGAAATGATCCCACTTATTTTCTCTCTTCATTATAGATAATGCTCTATCCCACCACTGCTGTTTATTTTCCTTTCTTTAGAAAATAATTGTATCTCTGCTGAAGCAGGTACGTTTGATCACAACCTGTTATGCTTATTATTACAGTTGTATAAAAAACATTTACGAGGAGGGTATTTGCAGCTCTGGAGAATATTTCTTTATCTACATTTTAATTAATTTAGGGATAATCACGTTATCTAGTGGGGAGTTGGGATATGGGAAGTGTTGGCTTTGTCCCTGTATAGTTATTTTATTTTCTGTGCCTGTATATGTATGTGTGTGTGTGTGTGTGTGTGTGTGTGTGTGTGTGTGTGTGTGTGAGTGTGTGTGTGTGTGTGTGTGTGTGTGTGTGTGTGTGTGTGTGTGTGTGTGTGTGTGTGTGTGTGTGTGTGTGTGTCTATGCATGTGCATACGTGTGTGTGTGTGTGTGTGTGTGTGTGTGTGTGTGTGTGTGTGTGTGTGTGTGTACATGCATGTGGATGTATGTGTGTGTGGATGTATGTGTGCGTTTTCAGAATTTTGTTTATGTTTTCTACCAGATAGTCCATTGTATCTGTTTAATCCCTTTTATGTTTAAGCTGACAAATGCATAATATAGAAGCTTACAATCAGATTAGCAATTCTAACTTGACAGCTGACAATTGGATTTCAAGAAATTCACCTAGAGAGTGAATCTCAAGAAGTGATTTTTTTGGCATCTGTTGGGGTTGTTTTCCAAATCTCATAGGTTAATAGGTGTGTACTAGGCTAATGACCACTAGGGCCTTTTTAAGCCTAACCATGCATCCCAAATCTATGACAAGTTCTGGTACCATCGATAAGTGTAAGCAGAGACTTGGGAGATGAACCATTTATAGGCTGCCTGCATCTATTAGACACATAGGTGCCAAACCAGGGCTGAATTTCCTATTCCTACATCCAGCTGCCCAAGTTACACTTGAATTGGGTTAGGGTGGAACTTTGTACCACAGGAATGGGGAGCTTGTTCCACAGAATATGTAGTCTCTGGGATATATGTATGTCTCCCCAGCAGGTCCTATTTATATCACAAGCAAGGTTTAAGTCTTTAGAATAGGTACTTTGATGCTGTTTTGAGGATATGCAGAAGGTCTATCAGGGTGTGGGGGGGGGGGTCTGGCAATGCCCTGTATGCCAGGCATAGATCTCCCCTCAACAGCCTGTAGGAGACAGTAAACAAGGATAGGACCTTGAGATGGTCTGCATAGGGCATGTTACATACGCTGTGTATTCTTTTAGTGAGGAACCTATGTGAACATTAAATTGATGGATGTGCATGACAGGTACATACCAAAAGGGGCATTGTACTCAATGATAGGTCTGATAAATGATGAATACATTGGAACATGACCTCCTTGGATATAGATGCCATACCTTTGTTTTTAAGTTTGACAACATAGAATGACTCCCTCACTACTGTAGACAAGTGATGGTCAAAGGCTAGATTACTGTCTATGTGTATCCCCATGTCTGACTACTGGGTTGACTCTTAAGGGTATGTTGTCAATATAATAGTTACCAGGGGTGGATGACTTCCTGAAGGATTCTATTATGTATTTCTTGGCATTTAGTTTTAGTCCATGGCGCTGACATAAGTTATTTGCCTGTGTCTGCCCTTTCTGGAGAACATTAATGTCACTGGGGGATTCAATGAATGCTCCTAATTTCTGATCATCTGTAAATTTGGTCAGCCAGAGGCCCTTGACATTGGCCTTGACTTCAGAGAACTAAATGCCAAAAAGGAATGGTCCCAGGACTGATCCCTGAGGGCCTCCACTTGTGACTGGTGTAAAGCATTTGTTATCACACTTGAGCTCAAATCCAACTTGTTTTACATTAAGACAGTCCAAAACAAACCTGTGAGCAGCTGAAAATGTTCCGTGAAAGAAAAAGCAATACTGTGAATAAATCACGAATGAACCACCATGGACATCCAAAAACTCTTGAAATCCTTTATTAAAATGAATCCTCAATAAAAAAAAAGAATCGTACTGAGGTTGCTGAGATTGATTGGATCATCAACCTACAAGTTGATCGTGAACCTGGACTTAATGGTGTGGTACCATTAAAGCCTATTCTAAAGACCAAACGTTTCAAAATCTGTTACTGATTTTTCCAGCTAGTTTGAATCAAGGAGAATCATGTGCTCCCCCTCCCTCACTGCCCCCCTTCTGTGCTATTTCTTGTATAGAATATTTTATTAGCATGAACTGAAGGAATTGGATTATACATGCACTGTGATTGCTTTAGCTTGTTTCATTATGGTTCATGCACTGTGAACAACAGCCTCTTATGCGCCAAGATTTATTTCATTGGAACAGAGTGTCAGTTTACTACATCTTGTTTTATTTTTAACTAAGGTGTTGGATTATTCTTTGAATCTATCTAAAGAAAGAGGACTGGTATCTGCTCTAGCAGAGCAGTGTTCATTTGAAAGTAAATGCACACCAAATGGACTGATGTTTTAACTTACACTTGAAGTTTTTCCAGTGAATGGATTTTAGGGAAGGTGTAATTTTACCATCAGGTCCTGATAGGATGTTTTACCTCCGGCTCACACTGATGGTGTCAGCTTGTATAAACTTCTTGATTGGTTAAGCCTTCCTTAAATGAAACTTTTTTTTTTCAAGTTGTAACAGGATCTGAGGAAGAGAAATCCTGAAAGCACTTATCCATCCTGTATGGTACACCTTTTGTGTTTTTATATATTTTTCCACAAGGAAAAGGATTTTTATTGAGGGTTCATTTTAATAAAGGATTTCAAGAGTTTTTGGATGTCCATGGTCGTTCGTTCTGTTTTACATTAAGAATTTTTTTTCTGTACTCTGGTGGGAGCAGAGAACTGATTCAACCCATCTGAGTTGGGAACTGCTGGTAGAAGGCTTATTGTGTGTTTATCTGATTGGTTTGAGGGCTAAACCATGTAAAAGTCTTTCATCCTCCTGGTGTAAAAGCCTCACTTTTGTGCTTCGCACAAACATAGTTACCCATGCCTTGTTTATAAGCAAACCTCTCCTTTTCAAAATCCTCTATAGGAAACACAGCCCATAGTCTCCCACTGTTCATAACTGCTTGAAAATCTGTCCATTTGTAGAGAGGGCAGCACTACTGTAGGTCATATTATAGTATACTACTAAACACTCTCACTTATACCTTTAAGTGACTCTCCCCTACTCCTTCTCATCTGCTAAGGATCTGGTTAGTGGATACGTGCTTCCCTGTCATCTCTGTTTCTGGCCTGGTGGATAAGAGCATCCAGAGGCAGTGTAGTAACTGCCTTATATTGACTGAAGACCATTTAATTTTTGAATGGACAAACACAGTGTGTAAGAGCTGTAGCTACACAATGTCATTAGAGGCAAAGCTCTCACATGCAAACACAAAAAAATGCAAACCAGATTGTCAGCATTACACCCAAAATGCTCACTAAAAACTCTAAGTAACAAAAACCTAGACCTACATATGTAGAGGTACTAACATGTAATCTACCCAAACCTCCAAGACCACCTAAAAGCATCTCTCAGTAGCCCTGTGCATACTCAAAAACACAGCACCTCATTTAACACATAACTCTGAAAATCATAGCAACGTCACTTCCAACTCCATAAGGCAACACACCACACAGCCAAACATTGTAGTTCTTGGGGATGCTGTTGTAAGACCTACTGCTGTCCCCCTCACCAGGCTAAACAAGGAGAAGATCACAGTGAGCTGTCTGTCTGGAGCCAGGATCTGCCAGATCACGCATGTACTTATGTCTTTAAACCACAAGTACCAATATGACATGTTCATAGTCTATGTGGATGTAAATGACCTAGAATGTACCTCCCTGGACTAAAGGAAAAAAACTAAGGGTAATGCTGCTCAATGCCAGAAGTCTCAATCTCAAGATGCACGCACTCGAGGCCCTTCTCAATATGGAGAACATCGATGTCTGTGCTGTGACAGAAACCTGGTTCAAGGCTCCTGAGAGCACCCCAGCACTAACAGGTTTCACCTCATATCATGCGTTCCGGCCCCAAAATCCGGACAACACCAAGAAAGGAGGGGGGGGTGTCCATATTCATAAAGGACACCCACACCTCAAGGTTGGTGGCAACGCATGATGCATCGGAGACCATCCAGGTGCAATTAACCATAGGCAAGACTGCTCTGCAATTTGTAGCATGTTACAGGCCACCCTCTCAAACTCAGGAACCTCACATGGCCTTCCTGAAAACATTGGAGGATAAATGTATCTCCAAACACCATCATACTAGGTGACTTCAACTACCCTAATATAGACTGGGAACACTACTCAAGCCCGAACACTCTAACCCAAAGATTCCTGGAGTTCATAAACTCAAATGCCATGGAACAACTAGTCACCATCCCCACAAGAGGAGAAAACATACTTGATCTCATCATCACGAACATGGGATCAAAATGTTCAACACCGAAGTATACCCCTCACTGGTGAGATCAGATCATAAACTAATCTCGCTGGAGGTCCTCATCCTGCCCCCACCTGAAACAAAAAAGACCACAGTGAAAAACTTCTCAAAAGCCGATTTCACACTTCTAAAAACTAGTGTGGTCTCCTTTAAGGCCCCTGAGCCAGTGGTAAACATTACTCAAACCGCTGAATCACTTACAAATGCCTTCTACCAGCACCTACAGGACTGCATGGATCAGGCAATCCCAAACAAAACTAAGACTCTGTACCAAAGGCAAGCATCCAGTCTGGTGGACCCCAGCCATAAACAAGCTCTACAACAAAAGGAGGAAGCTACTACAAGATAGAGCAAAATCCTTGAAAGGTAAGAAACCTTTGATCATTATAAGTAAAAAACTAAGAGCTCTCATAAAATCATCCAAGGCAAATTTTGAGAGAAAAATCGCCAAGGACTCTAAAGACAATCATAAGGCCTTCTTTAGCTATGTTAGAAACCTAGGAGGAAACTCCCAGATATGCTCAGAATTAGTTCAAAATTATGTGAAAATTACTGAACCTACACACATTGCTAACATACTGGCTGACAGGTTCAGTGCAAACCCCCCACCCTCCCCCCCAAAAGGAGAGATATCTATTCCAGAGGATTGTAGCCCCCCAAACATCTCCAACGCCCAGGTGAGAACTGCCCTCACTAAGGCAGAAAACACAGCATCCATGGGACCGTATGGTGTCCCCGGCTGTGTGCTTCATGAACTCAATGAGGAATTAAACCCACAGTTAGGACAGCTGTTTAATCTTAGCCTCACCTCAGGATACGTACCCAAGGAGTGGCGCGGCGACTGTGGTCCCACTTCATAAGGGCGGTGCCTCCACAGACCCTGGAAATTACCGCCCATTAGCTTGACAAGCCTTATCTGCAAAGCCATGGAGAGGATCATAATGGAACTCATAAATAAAGACATAGGGAACTTGCAGACTTTGGATCCAACCCAGTTTGGCTTTGTCAAAGGCAGATCCTGCCTCTTAAACTTGGTTGACTTTTTCGAGACAGTCACCAAGGCCATTGATGAGGAAAGGCAGTCCATACAGCCTACCTCGACCTGGCAAAGGCCTTCGACACAATACCCCACTCAGGTATCATCGAAAAACTCATCAGCTTGAATGTAAACCCATACATCACAAGATGGGTTGCAAACTGGCTAAGTGACAGAACCCACAGGGTCAGAGTTGCTGGAGCCATGTCAGACTCAAAGCCTGTTACAAGTGGTGTCCCACAGGGCTCAGTCCTGGGTCCACTCTTGTTCGGCATCTACTTTTCTGAAGTACAAGCAAACACAGGAGGGTTATGGCTGACAAAGTTTGCAGATGACTGCAAACTGGGCCATAGTCGAAAACACATCTGACACAGATATCCTCCAGAAGGGACTCACAGAAATGGATAACTGGTGCCAGAGCCATGGCCTGAAGTTAAACGCCAAAAATGCATAGTCATACCCTTTGGGAAAAACAAGGTTACCCCTAGCTACCATATAGGTGGCAATCCACTGAGCACAGAAAAGTCATCAGGGATCTGGGGACCCAAGTTGACAGTAGCCTTTCGTTTGACACTCATGTTGCTAAAGTAGTTAGGAAAACCTTCTATATCGCCCACCTGATCATGAAGGGATTCACATCTAGATCAAGGGAGGTCATCGTCCCCTGTACTCATCACTCATTAGACCTATGATTGAGTACAATGCCCCATTCGGAATGTATCTGACCAGACACCTGCTGCAGCTTGAAAGGCCCCAAAAGTTCCTCACCAAAAGGATAAAGGGTCTCAAAAATATGTCTTATGCTGCCCGACTGAAAGAACTCCAGCTCTATTCAGTCTCATACCGCTTGCTCAGAGGTGACCTGTGCCTGACATATAAGGCCATGTCAAACCCAGATTTGATGAATATGCTTCACCTCAAAAAATCTAGATCCCTCAGAACCACAAGGGCGGAGACTTAAACCTTGACACGGTTATAAATAGAACATGCTGGAGGGACAGATTCATCACCCAGAGACTCCCTATGCTGTGGAACAAAATCCCGGTACATGTGAGGCAGAGCACCTCGCTGGCCTTGTTCAAGAGGAATCTTGACCAATGGATGGGAGATCGCAGATATACCCCAGGGATTACTTCAGTGTCACTGCTTGACAGAGGCACAGAAAAATGATAGGCATAGTTTTTATTCAAACTAAAGGGGTGGCGAAAGCCACATAACTATGGGCTAGGCTTATAAATGCCCTTGGGCAGATAGTCTAGTATGAACCTATGAACCTATGAACCTATATGAAGAGTGAGACATAATGGAACTCTCTGACTATGTCTCTCACGCAGGTATAAATCTAGCCTTGAGCAGCATGCTACCTTCACCAATGATGGTGCCACAGTACCAGCAAAAAATGATTGACTTCAACAACTGGCTAAATTTCTCGTGTCTCAACAAAGGGATCCAATATCTTTTAGCCTGGGGAGATATGATTGACAAATCATGATGCTTTGCCAGAGATGATTTGCACTTGTGACCACTCTGCCTCTGGATACTGGCAAAAACGTTTTCTAGCCCCATAGTGTCTGTTTTAGGCTGTGCCAAGTTGTTAAACCCTCCAACATAACAAACATCACTCACAACTACCTAAAGGTACTGCTGCTCAATGCTAGGAGTTTAAATAAAAAAACTGTACTCCCTGGAGGCACTCCTCACCTTGGAGAATGCAGACATACATGCAGTCATGGTTCAGAATTATGGAAAGTACCCCAGCTATCAACAGATACAATGCCTTTCATACATTTTGATTCCCCCTCAGTGCAGGATAAAATAAAAGGAAGAGGTGACTGTGTTCATAACAGACAAGTACACTGCTAGAGTGGTCCAACAAAGTGACTTGCTTGAGCTGCTCCATACTTAACTAACCATAGGTGCAACAACTATCATATCCTTGCTAGATACAGATCCCCTAACATGAGTCTGGAAAACCAAACCACCTACCTAAATTTACTGCAGTCTATTAACATTCAGCCTAACACTGTACTTATGGGTGACTTCAACTACTCTCCATAAACTGGGAGACTTGCACGACCCATAATTCACTTGCTCAGAAGTTTTTGGACTTCATCAATGCAAACAGCCTGGAGCAATTAGTTAGTTCCCCAAGTAGAGGTACAAATATCCTAAACCTAGTACTCACATACATGGGGAGGATGTTGCTCCCTCCTATGTATTAACTCTTCCCTGGCAAGATCTGGCCACAAAATGATTTCCTTTGGTATTAAAACTAACCTAGAACCCTCCATTAACCTCCAAACCTGCTAATAACTTTGCTAAGGCCAATTACATCAAACTAAGTGACAACTTATTCAACTTCCAAGCCCCTCAGAATCCAGATGACATCAAGACCTACTCTGAGCTGTACACAAAACCATTTCACAAGCACATTCATAGCTGCATAGAGCAGCACCTGTCTGAGTCAGACTTATGATTACTCGCAAAAATAATCCACCCTGGTGGACCCTTAGCATAAATAAACAATTCAACAAATGGAAACAAATCCTCTCCAAACCAAGAAGGAGACAGACAAAACAGTGAAAAAAGACACTCACCAGTCTAAACAAATAAATTAGAGAGTTGGTCAAATCTGCCTAAGCAAACTATGAGGCAAAGATAGCATCCAAGATGAAAGATAATTCATATGGCTTTTTAAATTATGTCCATAACCTCAGGGGAAATACTCAGCAATGTGCCAGGTTAATCATGAAACAGCAACATTTACACCCTGCCTGAAACTATAGCAAACCTGCTGGCTGATAAGTTCAGTTCAAAACTCTCCCCCACACCCAAAGAAATACCTGCAACCCTTCCCCTACTGATCATTATGAGGAAACAGGTCCTTACTATGCTTGCTAAAACCTCTATGGGTCCTAACAACATTCCAAGATGCTTATTAAATAGCTTAAAACAGAATCTATCAGGGCCACTAGAAATCCTTTTTAACCACAGTCTCAGGACGGGCTTTCTCCCAGAAGAAAGGAGAACCTCAACAGTCATCACTCTGTACAAGGGGGATCCATCAAGTGACCCAGGGAACTACAGACCCATAAGCTTGACCAGTCTTATCTGCATGGCCATGGAGAGAGTTATCACGGACCTGATCAGTAACAACATAGGACCTCACCAAAGACTCAACCAGGCCTAATTTGGCTTTGTCAAAGGGAGGTATTGCCTGCTAAAAATGCAGTACTTCTTCAAGAAAGTCACCAGGGACATGGATGAGGGTTAAATGGTACACACCACTTATCTAGACCTGGCCAAAGTTTTCAACACAATCCCCTCTCAGGGATCATAGATAAACTTACTATGTTAGGCACAAACCCCTATATTATCAGATGGATATCCAACCAGCACACTGAAAGGAATCATGTCCAGATAGGTGAATCTAGTTCCGATAAGAAACCTGTTACTAGTGGTGTCCCATGGGGCTCAGTGATGGGATCCCTACTATTTGGTATATGCATCTTTGAAGTTAAAACTAATGTTTGGGGGACTCTGGCTCACCAAGTTCACTGATGACTGTAAGCTGGGAGCAATCATTGAATCCCCAAATGATGTTGACATCCTAAAAACAGACCTAAAAATGACAAACAACTGCTGCCCAAACCATGGCCTGAGAATACATGCTAAAAAAATGCATAATCCTTCCCTTCAAGTGTTGATTTTAGTGTTTGCTTGAATCAGACACCCTTGGGAACAGGGGTTGAACTTGGCTAGGCTTGTAAGGGCCCTGGGGATGTTAGCCTAGTAACCTCCTATGATCCTATGATTCAGTAAATCAGATATTCTTAAAAATTATAATATTGATAGCACACCCCTAAAAGTAGACCCAGTGGTGAGGGACCTAGGAACACAGATAGATAGTAACCTACACTTTCACCACCAGGCAGTTATGGTAATGAGGAAATCCTTCTGTGTGAGTCAACTTATAAGTAAAGGTCTGGCATCAACATCAAAGGAAGCCATAGTGCCATTGTACGTGGCTCTCATCAGGCCCATAATTGAGTACAATGCTCACTTCTGCATGTACCTAACTAGGCAGTTATACCAAATGGAGCAGCCCCAGGGGTTTCTCAATAAAAAAATGCAAATCGTAAGACACATGTCTTATGCAGACCCAGTAAAGATCCTATCCCTTTACTTTGTCTCACATTGTTTATTGAGAGGGGACATATGCCTGACCTACAAGGCATTTTGTGATCCAACCCTGATGAAAATGTTACATATTCACAAGAAAATTATATGAGGGTTATGCATTTCATAGTCCTAAACCTTAATTGAGACTCTAACAAAACTTTCTGGAGAGACAAATTCATATCCAAAAGTCTACCTCATCTATGGAATAAACTTCCCATCTTGTAAGACAAAGCCCGTCCCTGACTCATTTCAAAAAGAATTTGGATAAATGGATATGGAATTGTATATTCACTCCCAGGTTACTGCCCATGACCCTTATGGACAGAGGTAGTCTGCAAAATGAGTCAGGTCTCCAGCACCCAAAGGCCGACTACCATGATACTACCCCATCCCATATCTGGGGAATTAAGATATAATATTGTCATATCCTGGGTATTATTGGCTAGGCTTGTAAAGGCTCTTGTGCCATTAGCCTAATATTTACCTATGAACCTATGTGATTCCCAGTTAATAGTGGGGCAATTAAAGTTGTCCATGAATATGGTATCGGGTTGTATGCTTAGTGCTTCTAGTAAGCTTAAATGCATATTATGGGTTTCCTGGGAAACAGAGGGGGGCCTAGAGCTTGCACGGAAGTGATATGGGATTTTTTCTGTGGTGACTGGAATGTGGAGAAGCTCAAGTGCATTGCCCTGTTTGACCAGCCCTGAGGTATATTTACTTCTGATATAAATAGAGACACCTCCACCTTTAGTCCCTGTCTGTGTAGTAGCTGGTCTAAATGTGTGGAAGGCATTATAGCTTTGCACTACAGGTGTGCTGTTTATGGCTTTAAACTATGTCTCAGTCACTCTACAGACATCAGCATTCATTATGGTGAAGAGAGCTTGTTTAGACTTCTAGCACTGAGCAGTAGCACCTTTAGATTATTTTGGTTTTGATTTGCTATTGTCAAAAGTAATTTCAGTTTGGCATTGTCTAAAAAAGGCACTATAGGGGAGGACAATGTTTTAATTAATATTCTAAAACCTGGAAGGGAGAGGTGCAGACCATCCCTGGCAAAGCAGAGTGGTCTGGTGACCATCCCTTTCTATTCTAATAAATATTGCACCTGCTTAGAATGACACCAGAAATTAAGCTAATTATTAAAGTCAGCCATCTTCTGTTCATATTGTGGCATCATCTTTGGAGAAGTAAACTGCTGCTTAATACTAGGCTAATACCAGCCTGGAACACATTTTCAAAGAGCTCAATGATGTCTCTCTTCATAAAGTCTAGGAAGGAACATCTCAGGTCATTTAAACCCACATGGACTATGACCCAGTCATACTGGTACTTGTGGTCCAATGAACTGAGTGTGTGCATAATGAGGTGGATCCTGGCTCCTAATAAGAAACTGAACATGACTTTCCCCCTACTTAGCCTGGTGAGAGAGACATTAGTGTGCCTCACAGTAGAGTCTCCCATAACCACAATATTGGATTGTGTGGTGGCTTGCCTTATGGGCTAAGATGTAGAGGCTCCATGAGATGTGGCTGAATGTGTGGATGTGGGTGTTGTTTTGTCTAGAAAGCCTCTGGAGTTTAAGACGGTTGCATTTAAGTGTCTCAGCATATGTGGGTCTATGTGTGTGTCTGCTTTGTACTATGCGTGATGGGTGCAGAGTGTGTACTACTTAGAATCTGAATGACATTAGGAGTGCATTTATGTGACAGCTTTATCTGCAGTGACATTGTGTAAATACATCTCTCATATACCTTATCAGTTTGTTTGAGAATTACCTGGTTGTCAGTAAACACAAATGAATTTCTGCATTGTCTCTGTATGCCCATATCCAACAAGCTGGTAAAAGAAGTACTGAAAAACTTGATATCCATGGCAACAAGCCCTTTTTTATTGACTAGACAGCTGCAGTGAGAATATAAAGCAATGTCAGAAGTATCTGGTCTGCAACTCTAGGAGCAGTGCTTGTCACTGCAGAATAGTTGCCCTGTATGTAGCTAGGTATTAGTGAAATTTCAAGAGTGCTTTTGAAGGAAAAATGTCAACTTAAGATGTCTGTGTCTTTACAGGGCACTGCCAAACACTTGAGTGGAAACTACTAAAGTAGACCCTAATGATTTGTGAATGAACTATTTAAGGAGATACTTTGAAGTCAGATTAGACAGCAGCTATTCAAGCAGTACTCACTGAAAAGAAAGAAAAAAGTAATGTGCATAGCGCGTTGTGTAAATGCTTCCTGCTATAGTATCATAATGTAGTTTGGTAGGGGTTTGAATCCTGCACTTGCCAACTGTGTGTGTGAGTGCACTCCCTGGGGAGAAGCAACCTTTTGTTGGGAGGGTGGCCTAATGGTTAAGGTGTTTGCCTTACAAACACAAGGTGCAGGGTTTGAGTCTCACAAGGGATAATTGGCTAGGCTTAAAATGACTCGCAAGAGCAGTTAACTTAGTACTAACCTATGAACTAGCTTTGTCAAAAATGATGAAAAGAAGGGATTTACCTAAATTACTACCACTTGGCTACTACTAGTGCTGGTCATACCACAGCTTCATGCTGCTGGTATACAATATCCCCTTTTCATTCTTCTCTTACTAGAAGCAAAAAACAGCATCAATCCCAAGAAGAAATGCAGGTCACAGGCTTTTCAATGATCAACAGTCTTGTCCTAGATGATGCAGGAGTCTGAAGGCTTGTTTTAGCCTTTTTCTGATAGATGCCTTAAATAACAACCAGACCAATCAGGAAGGTCCCACACAGACACACACTACCCATTCAGAGACAGTCAGTAATCAGTGCCCTCTGCTTCTTCTTTGACCAGGAGCAAAATATAAGTATAAATTCTAAGCTTGTACCTATGAAGTAGTTATCAGATTTTCTGGTGTTCAGCAGTCTCAAGAAAATTACAGCCCTATGCTCTTTCTTTCACCAGGAGCAAAATAGAAGCATTAATCCCAAGCTGACTTCTGAGAGGAAGAATGTGGGCTCTCCAATAACCAGTGGCCATTCACCAGATGTTGCAGGTTTTAAAAGTAAGTTGAAACAAATGTATAAGAGTTGCAGTTAGAGATGAAAAGAGGGAGTGACTTAAACTTTAGCAATCTAAGGGGAGAGACACTAATTTTAAAAGAGCAAGATATTCTGGTTCTATGGAATTCAGTGGGAGGTCCAATACATTTAAATAGCCAAAAGGAAGTGAATTCCCAAAATAATAATTTTGTGCTTACTGAAAACAGCCAGTTAAAGAGGAGAGGGGAGAAAATATGTTGTCAAATTAAAATAAGGGGCAGGCAACTAGAGAAACAGTTGAGTTTAGAAACACAACAGCAACAGGGTGAAATGATGGTGACATTTTTAATTTCTGTGTGACTCACAAGAGACACACCTCTGGACTTTTTCCTAGATTAAATGTGCAATTGGAAGTTGAATAAAATGAAACACTATATAATGAAAATACACCACAATACACAAAATAGAAGAATGCAATGAAATAATGCAAGTTACAAGAAAGCAATACATGCAAAGAAAATAAACCTTTCCCTCACAGCAGTCTATGGCAGATTCTATGTGAGCTTCTCCAGTAAAGCCTTGAAATGTTTTATTTTACCACTTAAATACAAGGATTTGTTTCTAGCTCCTCCCTCAGTTCACAGGTAATTAACACAAGATTAACAACTCTGGTCTCTTCCCTAGTCTAAATATCCAGTTGTAAACAAAATACAGTTAAAACACAGGGTAATGAAAATACACCACAATATACATAATAGAAGAAGGCAATGAAAGAATACAAATTACAAGAAAACAATGTAAGAAAAGCAAACTAAGCTTTCCCTTATAGCAGTCTGTGGCAGAGTCTAGGTGAGCTTTTCCACTAAAGCATCACAATATATAACAATATATTGCATCTTGGCTGGCATTTTTCTGACAGCAAAATATGAGTTACACCTTCAAAGGACTGTGAAGAATTCTACAGTGCTGCTGTTTCTGCACCATTCAAAACATTATTAGCCATTATGTTATTAATGTTTATTCTATTTCTCTTTCTATTATGTGATCCCTCACTTTTAAGTAAAGATGAAAAGTTCTTTGTGGTTTTTGCTTTGGTTTAATTTATTCAAATTCTTAGGTTTTTACATACCTTGAAAGGAATGGAACCTATTCCTAAGTCACGGCATAATTAAAGTTCAAGAGATCAGTTTTGCTGCACTGTTTGACATTTGAAACTGTTGTCCTTGTCAGCATCCACAATGTACATAGAACTGCCTCTTTTTGAACTTCATAAGGAGTTACTTTTATTGGTAGCATATTTAGACATGGTTAAAGATTCTTTTTTATAATCTCAGTTGCTCCTACTATCTGAGTATCTTTATTCTGCATTGCTGTAGTTTCTGTTTTCAGGTCCTTATACTTTACAAATTTGTGTCTTTCAGTTCATAAGTCACCATAGTCACTGGGGGGAGCAATTATCAAAGCTATATCTGTCTTTTTCACTTGAACTATAATATCTGGTCTGTTTGCTTCTACCTTCTTAGCTGCTAGTATGGGGTGATTCTATGTAATCATTACTTCATCATTTACAACAATCATTTGCGGTCCATGTTTGCAATGTCTCTTGGCTGCCTCTGTGTTATGATGTTTTCAAAGTCTCAGCTTAATTTCTCCAAGCCTTCTGGGTTTCAAATACCATGGCAGGAAAAGACACCATTCTTAAGTCAAAGTATGATTAAAGTTTGTGAAATTAGTATTATTTCAATCTTTGATGTTAGCCAAAAGGGTTCTTCATAGTACCTGCAGTATGCCCAGAACTGACTCCTTCTGTAATTCATATGGAGGTAAATGCATCAGTAGCATATCTAAATAGGACTGTAAATTCTTTTTATGAGACTCATTGCTCTTACAACTTTTGAAATTGTCTAGGCATCCTTCTTCCACATTGCCCTGATTTCTGCCTACAAATCCTGGTATTTTATGACTTTGTGTAAGACAGTATAATCATTGGGTATACTAATTTCAATGATCAATCCTACTTTTGTCTTCTTTTCATGAACTAATACATCTGGTTTTCTTGCATCTATTTTTGAACTGTTGGTATTGGGTGATCCCATGTGATATAAACTTCATAATTCTGTATAATGCTTTGTGGCTCATGTTTCTAATGCTTCTCAGCTACATCAGTATTGTAATGTTTACATAATCCCCATTGCAACAGTCTTGCTACATTATTATGCCTTTCATAGAGGCCCACTGCCATTAGTGTATCACACCCAGTAACAACATGTGTGACTGTTTCCAGTTCTGTTTTACAATAATTGCATTCCTCTGTTTCTCTCACATGTTCAATGGACTTTGTAAAACAATGTGTATATAATCCACTGTCCTGAGCTGCCAATATTAACTTTTCATCTTTTGGTTTAAATTCACCTATCCTTAACCATTCCTGCATCAGAGCCTGATTGACATGAGGTTGTTCCAGGACTTTTCTGTACTTGCAACTACATTTATGCCTTTTCCACATTTCTTGCCTTTTCCTTTGATCCTTCTCATATTTTTCTTTTGTTTTCAGCACATTCAGTTGCTGCCTGATTTTTGACTACTTCTAGTTTTATTTCCATTCCTGCTAGACACAAATATGCTTCTACTAAACTAAGCAGGGAAGTCATCTTAGACTTGGTCTCTTCATGTTTTTAAACTTTCACTATGTTTGGATATGGTGTGGTCAGTAAATAAGTATGTAATCCTATGATTGCAGACCTATACATGTAATCAGTTTCAAGGAGACCCATGCCTCCTTCAGAACAAGGAATATATAATTTATTTTTATATAACATTTGATAAGCATGAAGTATTTCTGTTGTTTTCCTGTCCAACTTATCCAATAAATTTTGAGGCCAGTCAATCACACCAAAACTGTAAGCTAGAAAAAGGAAGAGCAAATTTTATTTTTTTTTTAGCTTGAACTTTGGTCCTAGATATCAGAGCTGTTTTTATTTTTTTTATTTTAGTCTTCTGAAATATTCCTTACTGAGTTTTGTTCACATTTGTTCATGTTTTATTGTCATTAATTCCCAAATATGTATACACTCTCTCCTGCTCAAGTTAATTTATATCACATTCCTGTCCCATACTGATATTTTCCTGGTGTTGCAGATTTCCTGCTTTAAATGTTGCTTTTGCACATTTATCAAGACCAAATGACATTCTTATATCATCCCAGAAAGTTCTGATCACTTGCAGTTGTGCTTTCTACTCCTCATCTGATGAATTATATAATTTTAAATCATCCACAAAAAAGAAGATGAAAGGTCTTTGCACTTTAGTAGACAGCTTAATGAGCTAGGGGCAGGAGAAAGAGTCACCCTGGCATATCTGCCTTTGACTTTTTTATCTCTTGGATAATTATTTGTTCTTTATTATGGCTTAGCTGCAAAGTGGTTTGCCACTCTTTCATGGTCACTGTAATGTAATTGATCAGTGTAGAGTGCATCTTGTATATTTGTAAGCACTCATTTATCCATGAATGCGGTATGCTATCAAATGCTTTTTTGCAGTCTATCCATGCCATACTTAGATTCTTACCCTTTTTACAATTCACCCTTATAACTTTATTTAACAACAAATGATCCTTTGTTTCATATGGCTTTCCTTTGTTACTTTTCTGTTCTCAACTAAGAACTGAAGACCCGAAGACTGTAACAAATTGAAATACGAAGTGTGCCAGTGAGGATCCTTTGATGAAATACTAATTATGTTTAGTTATATATAATGTGATGTGGTCTGCATGACTGAACTTTGAAGATGTCCTGAAGTGTAATGTGATTGGATGAAAGCGCTTAGTTATATGTAGTTTTATATTTATATTTTCAAGACAATAAAACATTCTTTTCTAAGATGGTATTGTTTTCATGTTGGAATAGTGGTGGATCTGGACAGCATCGAAGGACACTCACTGGCACACTACGTATTTCCATTTGTTACAACCTTCTGTTCTATTTGCCATGATTGAGTTTTCTTCTTAATGACTATAAACTCTGTTGGAATCAATTCCAGCATGTAGTTTATATATCATTGGAAGGTAAGTTATTGGTGTACAGTTTTTAGGATAGCTTGCAGATTCACTCTTAAGGAGGAGTATAATTTTTCCTGTTGTTAACCAGGCTGGTGTGTGTTCAGAATGTGCATATAAGTAGTTCGTACTCAGGGTGAAATCTTTGTGCAAAGATGTTAATACTTTTAGCCAGAAGTTAGGTACTTCTTTCGGGCCTGGGGTTTTCCAATTAGGAGCTTTTCTTAATTTTGTTTCAACTTCTCTGGCCCATATTTCATCCTATTTCATATTCTGTACACTTGAACTTCTTACTGTTTCTATTACTTCTTTTATCTATTCAGCATCTTTCAAAAACAAAAAAAGATGATGGTAGTTAAAACAAACACATTTATTGTTAGCGCTTTTATCTACTACAATCAGTAAACTTCTTCAGACATCAATCATTCATTCACACGTTTAAATAGCATGTGTAAACATGACATCACTTCCTGAGAGTCTTAAAGCTGCATTCCATATAAAATTCACTTGTCAATGCAAATGTTATGACTGCATCTAAAATATAAAATAAAATTCAGTATTAAGTGTGATTATAAAAAAAAAAAATATATATATATATATATATATATATATATATATATATATATATATATATATATATATATATATATATATATATATATATATACACACACACACACATACACACAACACAGTTATTATCTGTCTAGTGATTTTAACTTTAATACACACTTCAGGGAACTGTATTCATTTAGACCCAGGGAAGCTTGGGCATTTAATCTTAGTTGCCACAACAATTCTCTCTTTCTTCTAACCTTAATGGCCTAACAACCCCTAATGTCTTGTTGTACTTGATCAATAACCATATACCGAAATTCATGATCAGGGTATTCCATAGCATGTCTAGCCAGGACATTGTTATGATTGGCTTTAGATATATTGTACTGATGTTCATAGATACATTGTTTTACACAACATTCCATTTTTCCTATATAGAAACTTGGGCATAATTGGCATTGAGCCAAATATACCACACCTTTTGTTTCACATGTATATTTCCCACTGATGTTAAAAAAACTTGCCACCTATTTTAAATTTTATCGTAACTTCTATACATTTACAATAGTGGCAGTGCCCACATTTTTTCATACCCCTATGTGGTATGTAAGATTTCCTTCTAGACTCTAGTAGGTTTTTCAAATTCAAGCCACTTTTGAAAATAATTCTAGGTATGTCACCCAGTTTCTGATTAATTCCAGTATCTTCATTTATTAAAGCCCAATTTTTGATCAAAATATTCCTGAGTGTCCTGGCATCATTTGAATATCAGGTAATGAAGCTCAAATTATAGCTAGTATTGGACATATTATGTCCTATACTGACATCTTGTACTGACTCACTTGGTGTTTGGCACCTAACAGTAACAGTTCCCCGATTTAATATTGCTGTGAAATGCCCCGCTTCCCTTTTTATGATGACTTCCTTAATGATGTCATCCACCAATGTTGTTGGATATGCCCTCTTAATAAACATCTGTCTTAAAATTTCACCCTCCTGATAATAATTGTCATCCAAAGTCAGCATTCTAGCAGCTCTAACTATTTGCTCCTTTATCACAGACCTTATTTGGTGATTGGAGTGGGAGCTGCTGTAATGTAGGAAGCTGTTTGAATGTGTTGGCTTTCTATAGATGTTAGCAATATATCTACCATTGACGTTATCCTTGGCTAGTCTCACAACAAGATAAGGGATAGAGGATGTGTTGAATGATGATGTAAAGCATAAGAAGTTTGTTAATAAAGTTATTTCATTGACAAATTCATTTGCCGCCCTCTCATCACCTTTAATGATGACAAAAATGTCATCCAGGTATCATGTGTACCAATGGACTTTTTCTTTAAACATGTGGTTTTTAAAAAGTAGTTCCTGCTCCCAATGAGCCATAACACAGTTGGCAAAACTGCCTCCACGTGGTGACCCCATTGCGACACCTGTTTTCTGAAGGTAGAAGAATTGTCAAAGAAAATAAAGTTGTTGGAAAGAATAATTTCCAACAAACATTTGATCAAATTAATTTCTTCAGTATCTACCCCTTTCTTAAATAAGTATCAAAACTTAGCGGAAAAAGAACGCCACCAACCGCTGTCCGAACTACACAACAATGCAAAAACTGCTTCCACCTAATACCAAAGAATATGATGCACAAACTACCTTCAAACAGGTAATAGAAGGATATCCACAAATTTCCACGCCTGGCAGTAATGAAACGCCACCAGCTGCTGTCCAAACCTTAATAATGTTGCGATAAGCAGTCTACAAGCTGTTTCCAAAGGATATCCAAAAAAGGAGTTACCCACAGTCGTGGTGTAAAATGTAAAATCATTTATTGTAATAAAAACAAAAGTGGTTTTTGCATTGTTGTGTAGTTAAGCGGTTTTTGCATTGTTGTGTAGTTAAGCTGTTTTTGCATTGTTGTGTAGTTCAGACAGCGGTTGGTGGCGTTCTTTTTCCGCTAAGCTTTGATACTTATGGTGTAGACTGAACCTTTCTTAAATAGAAATTCTCTAGTCCAAGAGATACCTAATTCCTGGGGTATGACTGTGTATAAATCACATACGTCAATAGTAAGAAAATTATATGTTTCAACAAATTCTAAATTATTAATAGCTTCCAAAAAGTTCCATGAAATGGAACATATTTGTGATTCCCCATTCAGATATTTCTTAGGTTTGGAGTCTACAAGCTTAGCACAGGCATAGGTCAATGACCCTCTACCATCCACAATGGGTAGGAGGGGTGGCTTATCAAGATCTTTGTGAATTTTAGGTGCTCCAAACATAACCAGATACCTAGGCGCTACAATATTTAAATAGTTAAATGTATCAATATCAATAGTAGCTTCCAGAAATAAATAATTTATTATTGTTTTAACTCTCAGGTTAGCTATATTTACTTCATTCTTAGATGCACCAATATAAGCTTTGGTTTCCAGTATGTTTTTACTCTATTGTTGTAGTCATCATCATCTATAAAAATCAACCCACCCCCTTATCTGGTTTCATTACTCTTATGTCCTGTAGTTTCAAGAATTCTAAAGCTTCTCTATCACTTTCTGTGATATTCGAACTGGTCAGGGGGTACATAGGCTTATTTAAGGCTGCCCTAATGTCCATCTCACATATTTTTTCAAAAATGCTTATGGTAGTCTGCAATGGTGGATTAAAAATACTACCCACTCTACAGTCTTGGTTAGTATAACCATTGTTACCCAACAAAACAGTCAAGGGGAGCTTGGCCATTAAGGTTAGAGGAGAGAGAATTATTATGGCAATTAAGATTGAATGCCCAAGCTTCCCCAGGTCTAATTGAATACAATTCCCTGAAGTGTGTATTAAAGTTAAAATCACAAGACAGAGAATAACTGTGTGTGTGTGTGTGTGTGTGTGTGTGTGTGTGTGTGTGTGTGTGTGTGTGTGTGTGTGTGTGTGTGTGTGTCACACACACACACACATATATATATATATATATATATATATATATATATATATATATATATATATATATATATATATTATAATCACACTTAATAGTGAATTTTATTTTATTTATTAGATGCAGTCATAACATTTGTATTGACAAGTGAATTTTATGTGGAATGCAGCTTTAAGAATCTCTGGAAGTGATGTCATGGTTACACATGCTATTTAAACTTGTGTGAATGAATGGTTGATGTCTGAAAAAGTTTACTGATTCTAGTAGACAAAAGTGCTAACAATAAATGTGTTTGTTGGAACTACCATCATCTTTCTTTGTTTTTGATATTCAGCACCTTTGTTATGTTCCACAAGGTCTTCATAGATATTTCTCCAAAATGTGTCTATTTCTTCTTTTTTGCTGATGTTTTTATTGCTTTTGCTTTGTTTCCCAATTCTCTATAAAACATTTTTGGGTCATCAATGTACTTCTCCTTTACATTCTGCATATCTTTTAAGTTTTATGCCTGTGCTGATATCTTTATTTTATTATTTACAATAGTGTATAACATATCCTGGCCTGTTCTTATACTGCACATTGCTTTTATGGCTTCTATTTTTCTAAGTATTTATTGTAGATGTATTTCCTCTTGTATACATGTCTAACATTGACACTTCCTGTCTTAATTATAACTCTCTCTGTTCAACACTTTCATGATGGCATTTGATTTGCTCCCTTATTCCCTTATTTATTTTATTTCACATTTGTTTACTGGGAAAGTCCGACTAGGCAGGCTGCCCATTTTCAGCAGAGTCCCAGGGAGAAAAGCTCCATTATTAACAGTACAAGATTATAAAAATAAGAAGACTGTACCACAGTAGGTGTAAAGCTTATCTTAATACATTATAAAATGTTTATCATACACAATTCACAGTGGTAACATTTAGAGATCATTATATATAGTAATATATATCACTTTATACAGTAGATTGAGATAACATTCAAATACACAAGTGAGAGTGATAACACTTTGAGATAAGACAAAATAAAAAATAGAAGTGAAAAAGCTGAGTTAGACCTGTATATGTTAATCTTGAGTAGCATATATAAGTTTAAGGGTAGTGAAATATAATAAGATAGTGAACAAACTAGTGTGAAAAAAGACTATTATTAAATGCAAGTGATAGTGTTAGCCTTATGTGAATAACAACCTAGGTGTACCTTTCTATGTAGAACACATGCATTGCAAAAATGTCTGTAAATATTGTGCAAGTAGTTTAGCCCAGGTTGGAACAGTTGCATATCCATGAGCTAGCTAAGTGGGATTTGAGAAGGTTTTTGAAGTTGTCTTCGTTGGCTGCAGTTCTTATGTTAAGGGGCATGGCATTCTATCTTTTTGCAATGTAGTTGGAGTATAGGGAGTCACCTGAGCTATTTTTACTTCTGGTTACATCCAATAGTGATTTATTACTGGATTGTAGTAAGCATTTACTTGAGTATAGATTCAATAGGCCTTGTAGAGCTGTTTTTTTTTTGGGCTGGTAAAATATTTGATGGGCCATAGTAAGCTGGTTAAGGGTGAGCAGGTTGGGTATGAAAAATGATATGGTGCTGCTTACTGTGATGGATTTGAAGTCTTTTTAAGACACAGTCTTGCTGGCTGGATTCTGCTAAAATCAAAGTCTGGTTATATTTGCATTCACAGTCTGTTGCATACAGAAACTTGCAGAATATGCACTGACGAGAGAATATACTTTGCAGCATCAACTTAGAGCAGTAACAAATAACTTTTTATAATAAACCAAACAGACTAATGTTGCATTTTAAAGTACTGTTCCATCTACTTCTCATATAGTACAGATGATGTGAGAGATATAACATTTACCTCGAGACAAATGTGTCTTTACCAATACCCCTAACATATGTGGATTAATACAGATCTTTATATACAATTTTAGTCATGCACATACATAAACATTTCCTCTTGGTATTCTATTTTGGAGAATTGCTCATCCTGTAGAAACAATACTTATTGTTGCAGATGCTGACGCAAATGCTGACTTAATAATATAATTTTTAAGCTTCCTTGTTTAACAATGTCTTGTCACATTTTTGCTGAATTTATAAGAGGCCAGCTTTTCTGACAGTGTGAAAATCCTGTATTCTGTTTGGATCTTTGTATAAGAACATCTGTTCTTGTGCCAACAGTGCCACAAACATGTCCTGTTGTCCTTTCTTTTCATATGCAGAAAAACATGTTTTCAAGGAAACAGATTGTCACAGTGTTCTTTAAAAGCAGATTTTGCATTGTTGCTCTAGCATACATCCTGTTTGTAAGGAAATATTGTCCATTCAGCAGATTCCTTATTTTCCAAGCCATGGTCATTTAGTATGGATGCTGATCACATATTACTAAACTCTGTTTCTGCATTTAAGCAAGCTTTATTTTATACCTTATTTATGTTACATATTTGTACCAAAATTACTTTCAACCTTAAAACCCTGTTGAGCATAATCTTACAGGGTAGTTCTAGCCAAGATAGTTGTTTAAGAGCCTGGCAGTGATGAGACCTAAAGGCTGAATCAATGCAAACATCGCTGTTTTTGTTGCAACAGGTATTTCTTTTGGCTAAGTTAGATTTGTTGAGATTAATGAATACTGGGGCTGCATAGAGAAGTGGGGAGACTAGGTGGATTTGGCAATAATGGTTTTAGCATTACTGGAAACATTTTTTGCATCTGTATAGTGTTTCATGTTTTTGTGAAGTTTTTTTATTGTTTGGGCAATATGTAGGTCAAACTTCATGTTTTGATCTATTATAACACCTAGAAGTTTGGTTTGAGGGACTGGTGTAATAGGGGTTTTGTTGCTTGAAATTATTTTGAATGAAGGGATCGGATCTGTGGCTTTTGTGGAATGAAACAGCATCAGCTTAATTTGTTTGGTTGAATATGAGTTGTGCATCTGATAGCCATGTTTCAACTGCAGTAAAGGATTCTTGAGTTATTTTTTGAAGTTCTTGGATGGGTGGGGAAGAACAGATTAGGGTTGAATCATCTGCATATTGGACCACTGTAGCAGGAAGGGTGGCAGTATCAAGGTTGTTGGTGAATAAATGCAAGAGAAGGGGCCCACAGATACACCCTTGCAGAACACCTAAAGTAACCAGTAGAAGAGGAGATATGTCATTTTGCCATTTTACAACTTGTCTGCAATGTGATAAGTAGTCCTGAAACCATGCAAGAGTGGAGTAGCTTAGAATGAGTTAGGAATTTATTATGAGAGGCAATATTGAAAGCTTTAGAGAGGTCTAGAAAGATGGAAGATGCAAGGTTGCCTTCATTCCAATGTTGCGTAATAGTGTTAGTGAAGCTAATAAGGGTTGTGGTAGTGCTGTGATTAGGATGGAATCCATGCTTGTTAAACTGGGTGGCAATATTGTCAATGGAGTTACTGGTTGATGAGGAGGATGTGCTAGTTTGGCCTGGTTGCAGAATTTTGTTAACAGCAGACCAGATTGTTTGTGGGTTCTTTTTCTGCTTAGATTGTACATCAGTATAGTGTTTTTTTTTTTTTTTGTCAAGTCTATTTTGCTTTTTAAATTTCTTTCTTAGTTCAAGGTATTTCTGTTCATTCACTGCAGTTTTATTATGGATCCAAGTTTTCCAGGCTTTATCTCTTTCTTTTAGAAGTCATGTTGTTTCTTTGGTAAGCCATGACACACAGTTGGATTTTATTCTTACTGTTCTAATGGGGGCCATGTTGTTTAGGATGTTTAGGTAGGTAGTGTTGAAATATTCTACTGCACTGTCTAGGGGAAGGGATTTCAGTGGATTCCAATTACAGAGTTTGAGGGTGGGCATTAAGTCTTGAGATTTGAAGTTTTTGTGTATCGAATTTGTTGGAAAGAGGAAGTTTTCATTGGATTTACTTGACATCGGAGAACAAATGTTGGGAGGTGGTCACTAAGAGAGTCTGGGAGGGTACCAGAGTGATACGATAGCACAGGTCAGTTAGTAAGGATCCAGTCAGGGATGGACTCCTTTTTTGATGCTTTGTCTACCTTAGTTGTAGTTTGGATTATTTGAGTGATGCTGTGGATGTTAATATGGTCAGTAGGGTGCAGGGAGTTACAGGAGGGCCAACACATATTGAAATCAACAAAAAACAAAAAACAAGATACCTCATTGCTAAAGGTAGACCTACTACAAAGAGGCAAAACCAGAACCAAAAAAAAAAACATTGATCAGCCACCACAGCAATTAAATGAAAAAAATCTTATTTATTTATTGGTTAGCTCTTTTGCTAGGCTACTGCTTCTTCAGACCAAATGGCACAACAGGAGACACAGTCAATATAAATGCAGACAGTCAACCAATAAAAAAACACAAGAAAGCATCATTAAAAAACAACCATTAAAAAGAGAAAAGTTAAATTAATTACCACCTCCCCTTCAAAACAGCCTTAAGGGGAAGGCTGCAGTTCAATCCAGGCATTATTTTTGCTTAGAGAGTTACAATCCACTTAAGCTTCACTGTCTCAATATAATTATTAAAATCACCACCCCTTATATTTGGTGAAAGCAACTGCAAAACCCTAAAACTAAACGTGCTATGTCCTGGACTAGAAGAGGCATAGCTTGCTAATGCATTAGTCAATACACAGTTATGAATATTACTAGTATGTTCCAAAATGAATTCCCTGAGTTGATGTGTGGTCTTATCCACATAAAAACTGGAACATGTACAACAAGTGGCAAAATAAACTAAATTACTGTTTTTTTTTTGTTGTTGAAAGTCACCCAGTATGATACTCTCCTGGGGGACTGTAGGATGGATTCTAGGGTGTTGATATTATTACTTAGGGGAAAATAAAATCTGATCATATTTAAGTTTTTCTTTGAGCTGATTTTTATTCTGGTGAACAGTATCTCTGCATTAGTGAAAGTTGGAAGGTTGGGGGTCAATAATTTCAAGTGTAAGGTTATTTCTGAATAGTAAAACAATGCCTCCACCTCTTTTGGATTTTATATCTTGCCTGCATGTGTTGTATCCTGGGGGAACTATTTTGTTCTGACTGATTACTGGTTTAAGCCACGTCTCCGTGATAAGAACTATATCTGGACAGTATAACGAAAGGTTGACATGCAGTTCTTGTATTTTATTCAGGATACTTCTTATATTTAGATTTATTATAAACAAGTAAGTTTCTTTTCTGGGGAGATTTAGTATATTCATTTGTTGGGTGGTGGGAGTATTAGGGTTGTTTAAAGGGCCGGGATTTTGGTGTATGTCTCCACTAAGAATAAGTTGGGATGTTGTGAGGAATATAACTTTTAGGTATTTAGATATCAATTTGTCATATTGAAGGGATATATGCATGCCACATAGTTGAGTAAGTAAATTACATCTGTCTAGATCAATGTGTGAACATTTAAAGATTGTTGGAGATATAATAATTATGGTCGGTTTTGCTAGAGAGGGGTTGGGAAATGGGGAGAATGGGATTGTGATATAGCACTGAGATCAATATGATAGGAGGTTAGATGAGCTACAAGAGTAATAGGATAATTGTGCAGCATAAGGTTAACATTTTGTTCTATGTAAGATTACGTAAAGAAGTTTAGAAGGGGTGTGTGTTGTATATTTTATAGTGTAAAGTAAGTTATGATGGAATTAAGGCACAAGGGAGTGATAATTAAGTAATATAGGATAGGGGAGTTTACACAATGGTATTTAAGCAGAGTGCTTGAAGAGTATTTGTAATTAATGGGTTAGATTTTAGTGGGCTGGGTGGTTTTGTTGGTAAGAGGAGTGGAGTGATAGCTGGGTCATGCTTGGGTAATTGAGATTAGAGGGATTCACTTGTTTAAAGTAAATGTACGAATAGTGGGGGTGGTTGGGAATTGGCGGTAGGGTAGGGGAGCAAATTGAGCCTGAGCGAAGCACAGGCAAATGGAGCAGGTAGACCCTGGTCTCGGCATAACGTAAGAAAAAAAAAAACAATCTGTGGCTAAAGAAATAAGGTAGGTTCCTTTGGATACTTTGGTATCCTGTTTTTGCAGCCACAGTCAGAATTGCCCAAATGTTGTTGTTGTTGTTTGTCTTTCGGCTTTTCACGGTAAGGGGTCGCCACAACAGAATTCTGGTCTGCTAATGATTGGCAGTAGATTTTTACAAAACGCCGAGGTGCCAGCTTGACGCCCAACCTTCAACGAAGGCACGCCCATTTACGAATTGCCCAAATATTAGCATTAAATTAATTAAAAAATGAAAGTAATTATAAATGCTTATTACTAGCACCAGGAAGAACAGAGTGAAGACTTAGCCTGAAGGTTTAGCCATTTTTTTCTATTTTTTTTAATTTTTGGCTGGGTAGCTCCTATGGGGAGAGGGAGAAGTAAGCAGCTGTCACCCTTGGCCTAATGCTCAACAGATGCAGTGGACTTTATTCACAACTGTATGAGTGGTTAGTGGTGAGAGATCATACTTCCTTTCCCTTATTGCCATGTCATTTTGTGGTAAGCCTTTATCTGTTATTAATTTAGCTGCACAGTAATATATCCTATTTATTTCTGTTATAGCACTTGAATTTCTTTTAATAGTCTTGATTACTGTGTTCATTTGTTTTATCAGATTTCTAACATTTTAGGTCTTATTGACTTTCTGTAATCTATTTCTTTCATTGATCTTAATATGCCTGTCTATCTATATTAAATCAAGCAACTCTTCCCTTAGATTATTTTCTTCTAAATTGGGGGCACATTCTTCAATCTCCATTTCCTGTGTGCATTCTACAAACATTTTCAGAACATCTTCCTATGACATATTTTTTTAAGCTGCATCCTGCATCACCCGTCAGAGTTGCCATTGTTTCCTGCTCATTCCCTTGCTGTGCAGCAAAAACAACTGAACTTTTGTACTGGTTTCCTGCTGAAGGCTCTAGAGTATCTTCATGCAGCAAGTGATCAGATGCTCCCTGTTCCACCTGTTTCTCCTGAATTTGGGGACTCATTTTTCCATCATGCTCTGACATTACCTGAGATGGGTTTTCTACACTAAATCCTTCCCTTTGTAGGTAATCCATAAGTTCAGTTTCTATTTCTTTAACTTCTCAATTACTAATCCTCTTTTCTACTTTCCACTTTTTTTTCTTATTTTTTTGTATTGTGAAATTGTCTATCTCTGGATGCCTTTGCCTGTATTTCTCTTCAAATATCTTTGGTGCTGCATCTTTTGTATTGATTAATTTTGCTTTCTTCTTTTTTGCATAAGTATTGCACCAGATTAAATCTCTTTTTTTCCCATGTCCATATTTCCTCTTCATATGTCTCGCACCCCTCTTGCTTCTCTTTACTTGGAGGACTCATTGTTCCATTATGCTATGAAACAACCTGTGTTAGACTTTCTACACACTTTGCAGATATTCCATAACTTCAGCTTTTATTTGTTTAACACCTACTTTACTAATCTTTTGTTCTACGTTCCCCCTTTGGGATCTTATTTTTTTTGTATTGTGAAATGTTTCATATCTGGGTGCTTTTGCATGTATTTCTCTTCAAGAATCTTTGGACCTGCTTTTTTCTATTTTTTAATTTGGCTTTCTCCTTTTCATAAATATTGTACCATATCAGATCTCTCTTTCTTTCCCATGTCTATGTTCCTTTTTTATTTTTTTTATAACTTTTAAAAATCTCTAGGTTCTGTTCTTTATATTTTTGCACTTCCTCGGTCACTTCTTTTTGCAAATGGCCCAAAGTTTTATGGTCTATATAATGTTTTTTATAGATCTGTTGTATTAATGAACACAAATTTGCAAGTGGAGATTTTGACAGTTTTTGTTGTGCAAGTACTTTTTTTTCCTGTAATTTCTATTTTAATCTTTTTGAGTAACTTCTACCTGGAAACTCTGGGCTTCTTGTATAATAGTAACAAAACATAATGTCCTTCTTATCATTAATAGTTTACTTTATCATCGTAATGGCTGTTTTTTTGGCCTGTCAGCTTTTGCAAACTACTTCTTCCTTCTTATAACAGGGCAGCCATATTCCCACTGAGTCTGGCCTTACTCCATTGTAGGAATGTTTCTGTATCTTGAGGATTCTACACTGTCATTTTTTCCAGTCCTGGCACTAGTGTGCATAACAGGACTGGGAACTTTTTATCCTGGGACTTGTGTACCCAGCTGTCCTTTTTATTTTTTAACCTACTTCTGTCCATGATATTTGCTATATAAAAAACGGTCTATATATCAGTGTCATCTTGGTGAGATTTTATAAAAACATGGTCCATCTCATGAGGGGACTCACTAATACTTGAGGATGAAATCCATTCCAGCAAAACTGCTTTTCTTTGCCTGCTGGTTTTATCATTTCTCCAGCCGGACCCCTTCCAAAGTCTCCAGTGAGATGTATGCAATAATTTATAAAACTGCCCTACAGTCCACTTTGAGCCAAAATATCATTATCATATTTGCATGGTGGTGCAGTGTTTGCTTTAGTATTCTGCCAGCCATATTTATGTTGTTGTTGTTGTTGTTGTGTCTTTCGGCTTTTCCCGGTTAGGGGTCGCTACAGCGGAACTCCGGTCCGCTAATGATTGGTAGTTGATTTTTACGTGCCATGTTACCAGCCCTGACGCACAACCTTCAACGAAGGTGCGCCCATTCACGCATGTCTCCACGCAGCTGAGAATCGAATCGGACAGCGTCTTACTATGAGGCGACAATGCTACTGCAGCACCACCACCGCGGATCTCTGCCAGCCATATTTATACATATGCATATTTATACATATGAATATCTCTATTGTATTGTGTGTATGTGTGTGTGTGAGCTTGTGTGTTTTAAATGTTCTAGTATTTCTCCCTCTGTTCCTTCAGGAAAAACAGTATTGTGCAAACCTCTCAAGTTTTACAACAGACTAGCTGTGTAAATTGATCTGCTTATAGAGTTTCAGAGAAGAGTACAGCTGAAAAGATTTTTGGTGCTTTGGGCATTTACAGCTTATATAAGTAATCTGCAAACAGCACTGTGGATCTGAATGGAGAGAATTCATGCATTGAAGAGGTAGTATAAGATAACAGGAATGTGTTGTGAGTAAGAGAGTTAGTGTAGCAAAGCAGTGCTGTGACAAAGGTAACATCAAATCCTGTAGTCCTGCGATTATATGTCTAGTAGACAGCACTAACAAAGTGTGTTATTAATTTGGCAGTTATTAATGTATCTCCACCTGCTTGGGTCATTGTACTAGTTTCTGTTCAGTTCAATGAAAGTCTCCAGGTATACATCTTAGGATGCAATGAAGGCAATTATAGGCTCATCAGCCTAACTAGTCTGATCTGCAAGGCCATGGAATGCATTATCATGGGCCTTATAAACAAGGACATTGGCAACCTCCAAACACTTGATCCCATGCAGTTTCATTTAGTCAAAGGGAGATCATGCCTAGTAAACATGGTTGCCTTCTTTGAAACAGACACCAAAGCCATGAATGAGGGCAAGACTGTGCACACCGCCTACACTGACCTAGCCAAAGCCTTCAACACTATTCCCCACTCGGGCATAATAGATAAACTCTCCCAGCTAGGCATCAACCCATATGTTACCAAATGGGTAGATAACTGGCTCACACATAGAACCCACTCAGTCAAAATAGGGGAAGCCACCTCTAGTAGTAGACCCGTAACAGGCGGCATACCCCAAGGATTGGTCTTGGGGCATCTACTGTTTGGGATATACTTTTCTGAGGTGCAAGCCAAAACCAGTGGTCTGTGGCTGACCAAGTTTGCAGATAACTGCAAGCTGGGCACTGTCATAAATTCCCCTAATGATGTGAACATCCTCCAAGAGGGGCTTAACCAAACTAATGACTGGTGCCAGAAGCATGGCCTCAAACTGAATACCAAGAAATGCATCATTATCCCCTTTGGGGAAAATAGTGTCCCCACTAATTATTACATTAATAACAGCATACTAATTACACAATCTGTCATGATGGACTTGGGCACCTAAGTTGATAGCAACCTGACTTTTGACTATCATGTTGCCTCCATTGTACAGAAGACTTTCTACATGGCCCAACTCATAAGTAAGGGCATTTCATCCAGGAACAAGGAGGTCATAACATCCCTGTACTCCTCCCTTATCAGTCCCATTATCATGCACAATGCCCCCTTCGGTATGTACCTTGCCAAGAGTTGGAGAGACCACAGAGGTTCTTGACCAGGAAAATCCAAGGTCTCAAACACCTGTCCTATACAGATAGGCTAAAAGCCCTGTCCCTGTACTCAGCCTCATACAGACTGCTTAGAGGTGACCTGTGGCTGGCATACAAGGCCGTCTCAGACTCAGCCTTGATGGAGTTGCTGCATATCCGTAAGTCAAACTCCCCTCATGCAACCCACACACAAGATCTCAAACTGGTCTGTGACATTAATAGAACTTGTTGGCGGGATAGATTTGTGTCCCTACAACTCCCTCATATGTGGACTAGACTTCCTCTCCATGTCAAGCAGAGTACCTCACTGGCCCTCTTTAATAGGAACCTGGATGACTGGATGGGAAACGGAAAATATACCCCTGGGAATCTGGGATCCCACCTGTGTCCCTGCTGGAAAGGGAAAACAGGTGTTGACTTTGTGGGAACATGGGTGAAATTCTTGATTAGGATTATAAGGGCCTCTAGGCCAATAGCCTAGTATTGTCCTATGAACCTATAAGGAAAACTTGTTGTTGTTATACAAAATCTCTACACAGCATGAGCAAATCACTGCTGTATATAGGACTATGGAATGATGCCTTTCAAGCCTTTCACTGACCAGTAATGGTGCCAAATGCACACAGAGACTTAATGTTTAATGGTATTTGGAGTTTGAATATGGTAAGAATAACAGAGATGCTAAATGCAGTCTTTACAATCAGAGTTGTCTGTTATTAAGCAGAGGTCTCACTTTCATTGCTTCTGTACTCAGATGTTTGGAAAATGGCAGGCCATGATACCTTTAAATGATCCCTTTGGGGGGTTGTAAACAGGCTGTTCAAGAGACCCTTTGAACTGTTTTATTATATCAATGGATCTTACTGCCAAAGTGTTGATAATGACCACATATGATATCAGTGAGGTTTCAGAGAATGTTTTAAAGAGCAAATGCAAGTGGATTTATTTCTCTGAGATCTCTACGTCGGTTGGATGGAAGAAGAGTTTATTTTCTTATTTACAATTGCATACAAAGATGGCAGGCAGAACAGTAGCCATTTCCTATCTGACTAAGGGTGTAAAATATCAGAAATGGGTAGACAAGGCTCTTTGACAAAGGGAGAGCAATATAATAACTGGCATAATATTTCCCATATTTTATTTTCTGTAGTGTGACTACAGCAATATTCACCATCAAGCCCATTGTGCCAGTATAGATTCTGAAAGCATGGGACCTTGAGAACTAAAGTTAGTGAGACAATTACAATTTTAATTAACTTCTTACTTATGCATTCTTAATTGCATAAGTGAATTGCGCTACCTTAGCTCCCTTTAAGCTATAACTCAGGCCACAAGAATAGAGATAAATGTAGTATATATCAACAGTTTTACATTTACAAATCATCAAGCATTTTTGAGGTAGTGGAACATGCAAAATGATACACAGTGTCCACAGGTCAGGATTGGCCCTTCAACTTTAGAGGCAGGGATCTTAAACAGTGAGCCATCAATCTCATTGTTGGAAGCTAAACGCAGCAAAAGATTCACTAGGTGCAGTTGTTGAGTCTTTCGGCTTTTCCCGGTTAGGGGTCGCCACAGCGGAACTCCGGTCCGCTAATGATTGGTAGTTGATTTTTACGTGCTGAGTTACCAGCCCTGATGCACAACCTTCAACAAAGGTACGCCCATTCACACATGTCTCCACGCAGAAGACGCTCTAGCTGAGAATCGAACCGGACAGCATCTTACTGTGAGGCGACAATGCTACCGCAGCACCACCACCGCAGGTGCAGTGCATATGTGCATTTATCTATCCTACAGGTTAGTCAGCAGCAACTTTAAGACCAAAACCTAGTTAAAATATATTGACTCCTGTTTATAGGTGAATGCTAGGCCAGCTATCCTGAAGGACCATTTTAAGCCTAGTCAATAATTTGTGGTCAGAAACCCTTGTATCTGTGAGGTGAAAGCTTTAACCATTATGCTGAACACACCACCTGCATGAGTCAAGGTGTTAAAGCTTTTGATGCTCATAACACAGTTTAGTAAGATTTTTGTTCATTCATTCTCAGATTTCTCACTTTTTCCTAATCAGTACTGATATTAGGATAAGGCACACTTGTGAGGACACTGTTGTATTCAAATTCAATAGACTGTAGGTTTATAATTATAGTGACAATATTTTAAGTGAGCAACATGCAGGATTGTTTTCTATTCCAAATGGTAAACCAAACTTGATAAAAAGTATTTTAGATGTTAAACTTTTTGCTAGGAAAATTAAGCTGAGATTATTATTGGGTGATAACCCTGAGGTTAATACTGTTTCTAACTTGCATGTTTCCAGCACCTATAACCACCCCGCCATTGTTACCCACTATAATGTTATTTGAAAGACTATGTGAGATGGATTTTAGATTTTAGGGCTACCTACCACCAGGCATCCACCTCAAGACAGCCAAATTTAAACAAGGATGAATAACAATTAAAGCCTGAGCTTACTAACAACATGGCAGCAAAGGTCATGAAGCCCGATTGGGAGGGTGGGATGATTATGGCTCACATGATTTATGTATCTAAAATTTTGACTTTTTGCATGATAGTGCATTGTTTTCATCTGTGTCATTAAATGAGGTAAATATTGTAGATTATAGAGTGGATTTGTTGCTCAAAGATCTTTTCCTTGAATACCAGTTTGATTTGGATGAGATGAACTATTTAAGAGTAAAACAAAAAAAAACATGATTTCTTCCTTATTTGGGATCCCTCACAGTAAGACGCTGTCCGGTTCGATTCTCAGCTAGAACATCTGCGTGGAGACATGCGTGAATGGGTGTACCTTCTTTGAAGGTTGTACGTCAGGGCTGGTAACTCGGCATGTAAAAATCAATTACCAATCATTAGCAGACCGGAATTCCGCTGTGGCGACCCCTAACCGGGAAATGCCGAAAGACACAAAAAAAAAGTACACAAATCCATTTTAGATCCCCCAATGAGACAATAGTTGCTGCTAGCGGCTCAAAAGCAGAACCTATTTCAAAATTTATAGACACACGTTTAAAAGATTTTTTTGCTAACAACGTACATATTCTCAAGAATTCATGGCATCTTTTACAGTTTGGCCAATTGTGTATTTAAGAAGAATATACTTTTTCTTAGCATCAATGTTAAAGATTTGTTTTTTAACCATCCCCAACAATGAGACCATCAACTTCTTTAGGAAAGGGTTAACGCATGGTTTTAGAATTACCCAGGATTCCATACATGTTTTGACAGTTTTTATGGATATAGTTTTAAATAATAACTTTGTCTTTTTTGAGGGAGAATATTTTAATCAGACCAAAGGGCTGGCCATGGGGGCCTCCTCTGCCCCTGCCTTTGCCAATATAGTATTATGGCAGTAGGAAACAAAGTTTATTTTTAAAACTACATTTATGAGTACCATCTATAAATATTTTAGATACCTTATACTATGGGATGATGACATTCAAAGAATTCCCCCAGTTCACTGAATATATCAACAGCACTAACAGTTTTTTTGTCTTTTACACACAATGTTGATACTGACAGTTGTCATTATTTGGATATCCGTTTATACAAAAACATCATAGACAGGCAGCTTGAGTCTTCTATTTACAGAAAACTGACATATTTTAACAGTTTTCTTCATTTTGACAGCAACCACCCATTATGGCAGAAAACAATTGGTCAGGGGTCAAATGATTAGACTTTCTAGATTAACTACTGAGGATTCTTGTTTCCTCAGAGAACTAAACATCTTAAAGGATATGTTTAGACAAAAAGTTTACCTGACCCATTTATTAGATGAAGAAGAGACCTTAGTTTTGAGGGGTGGGCATATTAATTATGCCCCCTTAATGCGACATCCAGTGTTTCAATCCAGACCAAACAAGGGTATAGACACAGGTTTAACTTGTGCAGTGACCTGTGACCATAATTCTGCTATCATTAGGACTATCACGGAGAAAAATTGAAATAAGGTTTTCAGTGTTTTTGTGTTAACAAATAAACTGAGTATGTTACCTAAAATAGTTTATAGAAGAGTGCAGGTATGTTTATGAAACAAAGAATATCACTAGTGCTAACCACAACAAAATATTTTCAGTTCCAGTAACTTCTGATTGTAGTAATATATATTGCTTCCTGTTTGCCTTGCACTGCTTTTTATATCGACAAGACTGAAAATCAAGAAGAGACTGTATCAACATATTTACCACATTAAAAAGAAAGATAGCAATGACGCACTTTATAGACATGCAAATATTTGCACCAACTTTAAAAAGTTTGTTTTCTGTGTATTGGAGAAGGTACCTAAAAACAGTTTACTATGGCAACGTTGAAACTGCCTCAGTCGACTGGCACATGTTCGAAAGGCAGTTTCCCAGGTAGGCAGAATGTCAGCAGAAAATCGAATGAGTTACACTACAGCAAACAGGTAGTGTAGGTCGATTATTTTGGTTCGACATTGTGCAGGGAGGTCGCACTTCAGTGAGGAACAGGGAATTAGCCCATGTCCTCACTGTAGTGCGATCTCTGATTTGGTATATTTAATGTACAGGGCGTGTGGGGGGGAAGAGCCCCCCTCATGGGGGTGCAGTTTGGCATAGCCCCCCCCTGCAAAATAATAGAAGTAATGCACCATTGACTGTAGAATTCAATGGTACGTTAATGTGCATAGCAGGAAGTGTGTGACGTCACCTCCTGCTATGTCAAATATATCCAACCATGGTGTTCGATGTATTCAGTTTTGCTTTGGGTTTGCATTCAAAATTTCATATTCAGCATTTCGAGTTGACCTTTGTTATTGGTCGACCGAAGCTGATTCGAACTTTCAATAGTAAACCCCTAAGAACATTAGGGGAGGGAACTGGTCTTCATTTTTGGAATTTAGGGAGTCACACTGGCAGATTTTAGTTAATGCCACACAATCTCCAGGCATCAATGATAGAATTTCTATAAGAAGTGTTTTATCTATGAGAGCAGATGAAAGATAATAATTCTTGCAGTTTTACCATGTTGTTGGTACATAATTTTATCTAGTTCTTCATCCTTATTTTTATTCATCATTCAGTATGTTTATTTGTATTTATTATATACATCAATAACTCTTTAGGAATTTGATTCGGAATTTTATAGGTCTACATCTGCACACATATATTTTTGTGGAGTCTTTTAAAGTGTTGCTTCGATTTAAAAAATTGTGCTCACTGATTGGTTTGCTTATACTATATATAGTGAAGATTTTAACTGTTCAGTCAGCTGATGAAGTTCCGCTTTATGTAATAAAGGAACGAAAGCGCTCATATGTAGCAACTGGAGTTTGTGGTGTTCTTCATTCAGCAACAGTTCTTTGTGTTTTTTGAGTAGTTACACTTTGGTTATTTTAGTTTTCAGTAATACAATTTTGTAAGATTTTTGTTCATTCCTTCATTCATTCTCAGATTTTTTTCCTAATCAGTACTAATATTAGGATAAGGCATGAAATCAGAAAAATTAATGAATGAACCCTTTTAGACAATCTATCTTCTGTTACTATGGGAGGTCAGCATTTCTTTTTTAATATCTACATTGTTCAATATGTGGGTTTGTGTGTCTGCAAATGAAGACAGCAGTTACTGTGACCATTACAGTGATTGGACTGTGGAGTGTACAACTGTAAATGTCAGTGCAAATTAAAATACATTACTTTGACCACTATTTCTTTCACATTTGTTACAGTCACAAAGTGATCACCCAAAGCAGCTCTTATTTTCAAGGACACCTTTTCTCTTGCAGGTAGCACCAGTATTTGTATTATTAGTGACAGGACACCAGATATACTAACAGTACACATTGCCCATAGCAGAGATCAGGGTGGGGATGGTTGTGAATGCAGCAGCATATTAAACACATTAATATGGTCATTATAGCAATCAGTTTAGTAGAACTATATTGGTGTCAAGTGGGAATGTAAACAAAACTAGAAGTATGTAAAAATAAGGCTGCAACTGAATATGCCAAAAAGTTGCAAGTTCAGAAAACTCCTGGAAAAACCTCATGTTGATCACAATATGACACGACAAAGGTTAAGGAGAGGTGAATTTAAACCAAAAGATAAAAGATTAATATTGGTAGTCCAGGATAGCAGACTACGTACACATTGGTTTACAAAGTCCATTAAACATCTGGGAGAAACAGAGAAATGCAGGTTCTGTAAAACAGAAATGGAAACAGTCGCACATCTTGTTGCTGAGTGTGATACATCAAAGGCAGAGGACCTGTATGCTGAAAGGAGTAATAATGTGGCAAGACTGTTGCATTGAGGATTGTGTGAACATTAGAATACTAAAGTAGCTGAGAAGCATTGGAAATGTGAACCACAAAGTATTATATATGGTTTACCTGTAAAACCTCGAATCGCACTTGTGCGAGTGGTCATATCCTTGCATCGTAAAAATGAAACTGGAAAAAGCGACAGTTTCTAATGTTCGAAAAGCAGCAAATCGAACAGCCGATTCGCTGTTTTTCGAACATGAATGTCGACAACAAAAGTATATGCCGTATAATGCAGGGGGGCAAGCCTCCCTGCACCCCCCACATCCCCCTTCTTTATTATTCTAACTCCGAGATTGCACTACAGCGGAGAATGGAACCATTTCCAACTCCCCACTATAGTGCGCTCTGCCCCTAAATGTCGAATATGCAATGAGAGACTCTCATTTTGCATTCACTCATTGCACATTCGAACCTTCTTCCGTTTGAAGTTTTCAGAACTTGAAAACTGTCTTTTGAACATTTGACGGTCGCCTGTGTGCAATACGCACATGTAAAGGTAAACCTTATATACAATGATGAAGTTGATATCACATGGCATCACCCATTACCAACAACTGAAAATATACATGGAGAAAGCCAGCTATAGTATCCATGAAAAAAAGACCAAAAGTACCCCTGATCATTGAAAATTACTATACACTGTGATTACAGTGTCTTACATACAGAGAGATACAAAGTCATAAAATAGCAGGATTTGCAGGTAAATGTAAGGACACTGTGGAAGGAAGATACACAGTTCCAATAGTAGTAAGAGCAATGGGTCTCATTAAAAAGATTTTACAGTCCTGTTTAGATATGCTACCAATACATGTAAGTCCATATGAATTGCAGAATGAGTCAGTTTTGGGCACGTTGCTGGTGCTGCAAAGAGCACTTTGGCTAACACCAAAGATTGAAACAATACTAGTTTCATGAACTTTAATCGTACTTTAACTTAGGAATGGGGACATTCCTGTGAAGTTATTAGAAACACAAAAGACATGGAGAAATTAAAGAAACAGAGGTCAAGGTGGGGGGGTGGTCTTGAATACAGCAGCATATTAAACACATTAGTATGGTCATTATAGCAACTAGGTGGAGGGTGTCTGTGAATGAAGGAAACAAGTTGAATTATTCTGGCCATTGTTACTATCAGAATGATGGTGTGCCTCTGTGAGTAATAGTAGCTAGATAAATTAGTGTGATCATTATAGTGATTGGACTGGGGGGTGTTATGCAAATTTCTGAATGATAGCAGCATGCTGAAACTGAAATATTTTACTGCGGCCATTACAGTGCTCAGGATAGGAGTGTGTGCTTGAGAGTGTCAGGACCAAAGTGAAAGCCATTACTGTGGAAATTACTTATTTCACTTGATTCACAGTCATGGAGACCCATGGACTGATAGGTAAATACTAGGAACTTCATTCAGTGGACCATTTATTTGCAGCGTAGCCACTGCAAGTCCCACTACTTTCGGCCCCATCCATAAGAGATAGGGGAGGAAGAATGGGGAGAATCTGGATCCCCAGCCATTCATTAAGATTATTTTTGAAGAGAGTTAGGAAGCTAGTTTCTTTGACATGAAAAGCAAGCTTATTCCATAGGTTGGTGATTCCCTGGGAAAGATAGTTAACATGCCAACATGTTCTGTTTATATTATGATGCAGATTTAGATCCTAGAGTTGGCATTTGTTGTGCTACTAGTTTTGCAAACATGCAGGGAATTAAGTCGGACAGGTCATTTATTGCATTTTAGACCAGGTAGGGGTCACCTTACAGAAGTCTGTAAGAGATGGAGCAGATAGATAAGGTTTTTGGCTCACTGTGTAGTTTAGGAAGTTCATACCTGAGATTTTCTTTGTAAGAAAACTTTTTGAGTTTTTTTTTTTTTGGGTGATATGTCTGGTCAGATACATGCCAATGATGGCATTATGTTTCAGTATATGAATGATGAAGAAGGAGGGAGTATAGAGGTTAAATGACTTCTTTTGAACGTGAAGATATGTGTTTAATAATCAACTAAGTTAGATAAAAGGTTTCCTTAATAATGGTCAATATTCGGTGGCAAAAGAAGAGTTAACTTTCCATAAAGGTGCTAGATTTCTAATGACAATATCTGCTTTCAGCAGGGTATCATTAATGTTGTCTGCACATGGATATTCCTGTTTTTCAAACAGTACAATAATACCTTTTTTGCATTTAACGTTAATCCATCCTCCTGGCATCTTAAGATAGTGAGGGATAGACCATTTTGAAGAATAATAGTGTCTTCTAGTGAGCTCACAACAGTGCACCAAAATCTACGAAGATTAATAAGTAGGATCTAAGGATCTTCACAAAGCCAAAACAGATTGGGTCATTGGCTAAGCCATCAATAAACTTGTTTGTAAGCTTTGTTATTATAAATTCCATAATTTTATAAAGAATACTAGTAAGGCTAATAGGTGTGTATTTTACAGGGTAGTGGCAGGGCCATCTTTGTGGACAGGGGCAATAATAGCTGTCGTCCGGGTTTTGGGTACATTCATTTCTGAGAGACTAAGAATTAATAGCTTTGTGAAGGGTCAGTGTGGCATTGCTTCATAATAACAAGAAAAAAACCCATATGTTATATGGACCCCAAGAGCTAATATTCTTACTTTCAGAGAATGTTTCTAGTATTTGAATGGTGGTGGTCCTAGGGAGTGGTACTGACTGCATGGAGTAAATTGGAAGACAGGGAGTGGGGTTAGAGGTTTGAACTAATCTTGCCTGTTAGCATATTTGCAATTTTCTCAGGGTCTGAGTAGGTGCTATCATTGGATATGAGCTCACTTCAGACCTGATCATTATTTCTAAGATTCCTGGTCTAGTTAAAGAATGATTTTCAATTGTCTTTGGATGGTGTAGCAATGTTTAGTTCATACTTTGTATTGCAGATTTTGAGCCTGTGTCTTAGTTATTTATTTGCCCTCTTGATTTTGCTTATGGTACATGGAAACTTAAGTACTTTTTAAAGGGTGAGACAACATTTATTTTTTCTTGTTATAGAGTTTACTGATGCTGGGGTTCCAACATAGAAGCTTGCTTTTAAATGTGGCATTGTATTTGAGTCAAATGGGAGCAGATGCCATTATGAAGGAAATTAGGTGGAAGTAGAATTCAGTGGTGGGGCCAAAGGGCTGCAAGACTACAGAGCTCTCTTGGGGTAGAGAACATTTAAAGCTCTTAGGTTCATAGGTGTGTACTAGGCAAATGGCCCTGGAGCCTTTACAAGTCTAGCCCATAGGTTTACCCTGGCATCGTGCCACCTGACCTTAGTTCCTAGTGCCTCTGTCAAGTAGTGCCACTGGAGTGATCCCCAGAGTGAATTTTCTATTTCCCATCCACTTATCAAGATTTCTCTTGAAGAGGGCCAGTGAGGCACTCCGCTTGACATGTATGGGAAGTCTGTTCCATAGCATGGGAAGTCTCTGGGTTATGAACCTGTCCCTCCAGCTTGTTCTGTTGATTGTGGTAATGAGGTTGAGGTCTCTGGAGCATGTGGTGCAGAGGGATTGGGATTTCTTTAGATGTAGCATTTCTAACAGAGCTGGGTCAGACATGGCTTTGTACGTCAAGCAGAGATCGCCTCTAAGAAGGTGATATGAGACAGAAAATAGTTAGAGTTTTTTGAGTCTGTCCGTATAGGACAAGTGTTTAAGGCCTAAGATCCTCTTTGGAGGAATTTTTGCGGCCTCTCCAATTGTTGTAGGTGTCTAGTGAGGTACATGCCAAATGGGGCATTGTACTCAATGATTGGCCTAATAAGGGAAGAGTAGAGGAAGACAATGATCTCTTTCTTCCTGCATGCAAAACCCTTCTTAATGAGATGTGCCACATGGAAGGACTTTCTGACCACAGTGGCAATGTGGTGGTCAAAAGAGAGGTTGCTGTCAACCTGTGTTCCCAGATTTCTTATGACGCTTTCTGTGTTCAGTGGACTACCATCAATGTGGTAATTCATGGGAACTGGGTTTTTCCCAAAAGGGATGATGACACATGTTTTGGCATTGAGTTTAAGCCATAGTTCTGACACTAGTCATTGGTGTCAGTGAGGCCTTTCTGTAGGATGCCAGCATCACTTGGGGAGTTAATTATGGATCCCAACTTGCAATTGTCTGTGGACTTTATCAGTCAGAGTCCCTTTGTGTTGGCCTGGGCTTCAGAGAAGTAGATACCAAACAGGAGAGGACCCAGGACCGAACCCTGTGGGACTCCACTCGTGACTGGTCGACAGTCTGACTTATAGTCAGCTACTTTCACACTGTGGGTTCTATCTGTGAGCCAGTTTGCAACCCACCTAGTGATATAGGGATTGATGCCTAGCTTAGTGAGTTTTTCTATGATTCCTGAGTGGGGAATGGTATCAAAGGCCTTGGCCAGATCATGGTAGGCTATATGAACCACCTTGCCTTCATCCACAGCTCTGGTAACTGATTCAAAGAAGTTGACCAGGTTGAGCAGTTATGATCTACCCTTCACATAATCAAACTGTGTGGTATCCAGTGTTTGGAGGTTCCCTATATCTTTGTTTATTAGTTCCATGATGATGCATTCCATAGCTTTGCATATCAGACTTGTCAGGCTAATGGGGCAATAGTTCCCAGGGTCTGTAGTCGCTCCTCCTTTGTGGAGAGGAATGACTGTAACAGTGCATCATTCGGAAGGGACAAAGCCTGAGGTGAGGCTGTGATTGAACAGGGCACAGAGGTGAGGTGCCAGTTCACTCTGCAGTTCATGTAGAACACAGCCAGGGATATTGTCAGGTCTCACAGAAGCTATATTCTTGGCCTTGGACAGTGCTCCTTTAACCTGTGCAGCAGTAATACTGGGTGCTTGGCAATCTACTGGTATTGTGATTGGTCCTTTGGTGGGGGAGAGAGGGGTAAAGTTGGCACTGAATCTGTCAGCCAGTATATTGGCAATATCTGTTGGCTCAGAATAGGTTCATAGGTTCATAGGTAGGTACTAGGCTATCGGCCCTGGGGCCTATACAAGCCCAGCCATAAAGGTACCCTGGCTTTTGCCACCCAAGAAAATTATTTTCCTGTGCCACTGTCGAGCAGAGCCACAGAGGTGATCCTCAGGGTTAATTTCCTATTTCCCATCCAATCATCAAGATTTTTCATGAAGAGTGCTAATGAGGAGCTTTGTTTGATATAGATAGGTAGTTTATTCCAGAGTATGGGAAGTCTCTGGGACAGTAATCTATCCCTCCGGCATGTTCTGTTTATTGTGGTGACAAGGTTTAGGTCCCTAGAGCGTGTAGCTTGGAGGGATTGGGATTTCTTTAAGTGGAGCATGTCCAACAGCTCTGGGTTTGACATAGCTTTGTATGTTAGGCAGAGATCACCTCTGAGTAGGCGATATGCAACGGAGTAAAGCTGGAGTTTTTTGAGACGGTCTGCATAGGGCATCTGTTTGAGGCTGGTAATCCTTTTTGTGAGGTATTTCTGCGGCCTTTCCAGTTGTTGTAGATGTCTTGTGAGGTACATACCAAAAGGGGCATTGTACTCTATAATGGGTCTAATGAGTGATGAGTAGAGGGGAACAATTACCTCTTTTTTTCTGGATGAGAATCCTTTTGTGATGAGGTGTGCCACGTAGAAAGATTTCCTGACTACTGTGGTGATGTGATTATCAAAGGAAAGACTACTGTCCACCTGTGTCCCAAGGTCTCTTATCACACTTTTGGTGTTAAGTATACTACCGCCTATGTTGTAGTTCATGGGTACAGAGTTTTTACCAAAGGGGATGACAATGCACTTTTTGGCATTGAGCTTGAGGCCATGGCTTTGACACCAGGCATCTGTCTCAGTGAGGCCCTTTTGTAGGATGTCCACATCATTAGGAGTTTCGATTTTGGCTCCTAGTTTGCAGTCATCTGCAAACTTCATTAGCCAAAGACCTTCTGTGTTAGCCTGTATGTCTGAAAAGTAGATACCAAACAGGAGAGGACCCAGGACTGAACCCTGTGGTACTCCACTTGTCACTGGTCTGAAGTCGGATTTGGTGTCTGCTACTTTCACAGTGTGGGTTCTGTCAGTGAGCCAGTTGACAACCCATCTTGTGACATATGGATTTATACCTAGTTTAGTGAGTTTATCTATAATTCCAGAGTGGGGGATGGTGTTGAAAGCCTTGGCAAGATCTAGATAGGCTGTGTGAGCCACCTTACTCTTGTCTACAGCTTTGGTGACTGCTTCAAAGAAGTCTATCAGGTTTAGAAGACATGATCTGGCTTTTACAAACCCGAACTGGGTGGGGTCCAGAGTTTAGAGATTATCAATGTCTTTGTTTATAAGTTCCATGATGATACATTCCATGGCCTTGCAGATCAGGCTCATCAGGCTAATGGGGCGGTAGTTCCCGGGGTCCATGGTGGCTCCCCCCTTGTGGAGTGGGATAACTGTTGCTGTGCACCATTCAGCAGGCACAAAGCCTGAGGTGAGGCTATGATTGAACATGGTATTTAGGTGGGGTGCCAGTTTGTTCTGTAGTTCATGTAGAACACAGCCCGGGATGTTGTCTGGTCCCATGGATGCTGTGTTCTTGGCTTTGGAGACTGTGGTTTTTACCTGTGCAGCCGTGATTACAGGAGCTTTGCATTCTTCCAGTATAGAGATGGGCTCTTTAGGGGGTGAGAGGGGGTAAAGTTAGCACTGAACCCATCTGCCGGGATGTTGGCAATATCAGTTCGGTCTGTATATTTAGTGCCATTGTGCTGTAACTCAGAGCAGATTTGAGTGTTGCCATTGAGATTCTTGACATAGCTATAGAATGCTTTGTGGTTGTCTTTAGAATCAGTGGCGATTTTGTTTCCATAACTAGCTTTGGAGGATTTTATCAGGGATTGCAGCTTCTTACTGAGGCTGACCAGGGAGCTCCTCCACTCGTGAGATTTTACTCTCTTTTGCAACAGTTTCTTCCTTCTTTTGTACAGTTTGTTTATGGGAGGGGACCACCAGATTGGCTTCCTTTTTTTGGAGGATAGCGTCTTGGTTCTGTTTGGGATAGCATGATCCATGCACTCATGTAAGTGCTTATAAAGTGCAATTGTGTAGGATTCAGTAGTCGAAACTGTATTGTCCATCTGCATGGGTGTCATGAAGTTCACCACTTCTGTCTTAAGAAGCATGAAGTTGGCTTTGGAGAAATTTTTTACCGAGGTTTCCTTAATGGGGGGTGGGGGCAGGATGTGAATATCTAGGGTAATTAGCTTATGGTCGGATCAGACCAATGAGGTGTCGACTTCAGGTGTGGAACACCGGTCAGTCATGTTGGTAATGACTAGATCTAGGATATTGTTGCCCCTGGTGGGGGTGTGGATAAGTTAATCCAGGGCATTGGAGTTTATGAATTCCAGAAAGCGTTGAGCGACAGAGTTGGTACATCAGTAGTTTTCCCAGTTAATGGTGGGGTAGTTGAAATCGCCCATTATTAGGGTGTTTGGTTGAACCCAAATATTTTCAGTACATCAAGAAAAGAGGAGTGGGAATCCTTTGGCATGATGGGGGATCTGTAGCAAGCTACAATTTGGATTGCAGTTTTGCCCAGAGTTAGCTGCACTTGGATAACCTCGGCTGCATTATACTGAGCAACTAGCCTGGAGGTGTGAATATCCTTAATGAATATGGACACACTTCCGCTTTTGGTGTTCCGGTCCAGGTTACATGGCTGAAAAGTGTGGTATGAGTTATAGCCTGGTAGTGCAGGGGTGCTCTCTGGAGCCTTGAGCCAGGTCTCAGTCACTGCACAGATATCAATGTTCTCCATTTTAAGGAGTGCCTCGAGTGAGTGCATTTTGAGATTTAGACTTCTAGCATTGAGTAGCATCACCCTCAGTTTTTGCTTGCCTGTTCCTGTTACGGTGGTGAATTTATCATTTGAACCTTGCCTAAAAAAGGCACTATAGGGGCAGCAAGAACCGTAGCCAGTATCCGGAATCCCAGGGGTGACAGGTGCAAGCCATCTCTGGCAAAGCATCGTGGTCTGTTGACCATGTCACCGCAGGCAGACAGATACTCGATCCCTTTAGAATGGCACCAGAAGCTTAGCCAATTGTTGAAGTCAATCATTTTGTCCTTGTACTGTGGCATCATTCTGGGTGATAGCAGAATGTTACTCAGGGTTAGGGTCATACCTGCCTGGGCTACAAGATCGGAGAGTTCCTCCATGTCTCTTTTTTATGTAGTCCAGGGACGTACATCTCAGGTCGTTCACACCAACATGGACAATGACAGAGTCATATTTGTACTTGTTGTGGAGTGACCTGAGTGCGTGGGTTATGTGGCGGATCCTGGCACCCGACAGGCAGCTGACAGTAACCTTCTCCTTGTTTAGCCTGATGAGTGGGACATCAGTGTGCCTGACTATAGAGTCACCTATGACTAGTGTGTTGGGTACGTTGTTTTGCCTTATTGGCTGTGGTTGAGTGGCACACTGAGTCTGCGGGCTATGTGTTATTTGGGTTGTGTTGGGAGGTAGAGGTTGCTTGCATTTCTGCTTTGGAGGTCTCTGTTGCTTGAGCAGATTATTATTAAGAGCCTCCACGAATGTTTTTGTGTTTCTATGTGTGGATTTTGGTGATGTAGATTTAGTGAAACTATGTGATGAGTGTGGTGTGGTGCAAGTGTTTACCTTCTCCTCTTGACTGTCAAGTTCAGTCTTGATTGGAGAGAGCTTTACCTTCAGTTTGGCTAGATAAGTGCATCTCTCACAGGTTGTAGTGTTGGGTGGTAGGAGGAGAGGGTTGTCTGTGTACATGAGGCATTTTCTACATTGCCCCAAGATGCCCAGATTCATCAGATAGACAGGAGAGAACACTGGGAGCTGACCCTTGGACATGCCTGAATAAAAAACTATTTTCCTCTAGATAAGTGAGGAAAGTGAGTACAACAGCTGTTTTTCTCTAAGCAAGTGAGGAAAGTAAGTACCAAAACTGTTTTCCTCTAGGTAATGAGGAAGGTTGAGTGCTGTAGTAATTAGTAGGTTCTTTAGTGCTTACAAGTTCTGAACAAATGCTGATCACGAACAAGCAAATTCAAATGCTAAAACTAAGAATCTGTATCTGGACTAAACTAGTTCCAGGAAAGAGGGGAAACAAGTGCAAATGTGGGCTTTTAAATCAGAAAGTTGAGAGAGAGATGGAAAAACTGCCCAAACAGCCAATAACTACAATTTCTGGGCCAGAACCACTCCTTATGTGGTAGATAGGTCACCTAGTACTTACCACTCCCACTGATAAGCTAGAAGGCTTCCCTCCAACACAGAAAGCTTGGGGGGCTCAGAAGCTTACATACAGTCATGGATACAGCAAATCTGAATCTGGACTACACTAGTTACAGGAAAGGTATTTATTTATATATATATATATATATATATATATATATATATATATATATATATATATATATATAGAAAAGTAGCTAAAACAGCAGTCAAAACAATTCAAATGCAGTGCAAGCTAGCACACTTGAGTATGTAGCAATGTTAGACCAAACAGTTTAAAAAATGCAATTAAATTAAAAATGACTAAAAAGTGTAGGAGTCTATTAGGTAGAATGAGGGAAAGAGATGGGACTGGGGGGAGTGTCCCAGAACAAATCTACAGTGGGGGCAGGCAACTGCAAAAGCCTCTAAATTTAAACAACAACACAGGAATAGGGAGAGTGGGTATGGGAAAACCAACACCTTCAGCAGAGATCTGAAAAACTATACAGTGAAGCAAAAATAACAGTGCACAACTCTGAAGTCAGCCAGCAATGATATAAAATTAGTCAAGCAACAATAAACAGTACACAACTCTGAAGTGCCAGAAAAATATATTCAGCTCTGTATATCTCCAGATAGTTTGAAGAGCACTCTGTCAGGACACAGGAAGGCTCCAGCAATGGTATGCAGATTTTTTTACTAAGAGGGTCTAACTTTATGCAAGTAATCCTTGAGATGGTCAGATAACACACAGGATGTAAAACCAGTTATACCAACTTAAGACATAGAGAAATAGGGGGAGGGGGGGAACACCTTCAGCAGAGATCTGAAAAACTATACAGTGAAGCAAAAATAACTGCACAACTCTGAAGTCAGCCAGCAATGATATAAAATTAGTCAAACAACAATTACCAGTACACAACTCTGAAGTGCCAGAAAAATATACTCAGCTCTGTATATCTCCAGGTAGTTGGAAGAGCATTCTGTCAGGACACAGGAAGGCTCCAGCAATGATATGATAGGATAAGAGGTGCCATTGTGCAGTAGCTCAGAGCAAATCTGGGTATTGCCGTGGAGATTCTTTACATAACTATAGAAGGCCTTGTAGTTGTCTTTACTATCTGCTGCAATTCTGTTTTCATAGCTAGCTTTAGAGGATTTGATGAGGGATCTCAACTTTTTGTTGAGGCTGATAAGGGAGTTTTTCCAGTCTTGGGACTTCACCTTATTTCTCATGAGTTTCCTCCTTCTGTTGTCATCAGATACTTGCAGAAAATGCCTTGCATAAGTCTTTGAAAGCTGTGCTTCTTACTTGTTTTGCACTTACAATACAAAACTATATGTTTAGTAAAATTGATCACTCCCAACAATGATACTGACACTCAAGTCTCTTAATTTTATCAAACATTTTACTTACAAAATTGACTTCTTTGTTGAAAATATTCTTGAGTATCTTTTTCCATTAGGATATTTATCCTGTATTATTTGTTAGTCTCTTTGTTAATCCTGGTGGCACTGCTGTAGATATATTCATTCCATAGATATTTTTAATGTCTCTAAAAGTCATCAACTTTTATAATAAACAAAGTATTTCAAAAATAAAATTGCAAAATTGACCATTGTCTGGGGGAAATAATTAATGAACACCTGCTGTCTTAAAGCCGTCGGGTCAATGAGCTTATCCATAACAATGCACCTATCTATTTTGCAGGCCTTTTTGACTGGAATCCTTTCTGTTAGTCTCCATTTCTCAACTAATCCCTTTAGCCCTGCTGCCTTTTCTTCTCGACTGCTGCGGTCACTAATGCCGTATAAATTCATCTGGACACTCCTTCTCCTTCTTCCTGTTCAGACACCATGTCCCTCCCATTCAAGTACTTCCTGCTCTGACCTTGCTTCATCAGTTACTGTCTCACATTCCTGAGTTTTTGCATTGGAGCTTTACACAAAGTATTTGCCTACTGCCTGTGACCAAGTTAAGATGGCATATTCAGTTGGCTCTTTCTCATGCATTAAGTTTTGTAGCACCTCTGTTTCACGCTTCCCTCAACAAGAATAGTCACTTCATCTTCTATATCAGTATAATTAACTTGTGCATTTCATCACTGCCAACATTTTGCATTTTATTTTCCAATACTGTTTCAGTCTAGTTTATATCTCCCAACACATCTCTCTTTTTTGTTTTGGTCATCTCTCCCCACTCTCTTCCTGTTGCAGCCCTCTGGCTCAACCACAGCAGAAGAGCAGGAGAATTTCCCCAGTGCTCTGTCCAGGTATAAATATCACATAGGGTCTCTCTTAAAACAGGCCTGCAGACCAAGTGGCACTAACCTGGTCAACAAAGAGTTAATTAAGTCATCAGTTAGATGGAGGAAATCTGCCTTGGAGAAGTCCTTCAAGACTGGGACTTAAGCGCATTTGAGACTGAGTTCTTTGGAAGAAGATTATAGCATGATGGTCTGCTTTAATCAGTGAATGTGTAACAGTACGTGTGGAGCATACTTAGGTATATTAGCGAGAAGCAAGTCAAGTAGTTGTGCACCTCTAGTAGAACAGGGTAGTATCTGCTGAAGAGTTTGTGTTGATGAAGTCTCTGAACAGTTGTGTATGACTGATACTTACAGTATATGCTTGTCTGGTTATGGATAGATAGTTAAAATCTCCAATGAGGATTGTGCTTGATTCAATGTTTAGACTGTAGTTTTGTGATGTATTCATTGTGGTCTGTGGAGATCATAAAGGATATTCTGTAAATGGCAGTGACTCGGTAGATGGACTTTCCTGTGGATGTCAGAATGTACAGAAGATCTAAGTCATTATCTTGCATAATTGTGTATGAGATGATACAGCTGAGAATAAATACAAACAATTCATTCACACTTGGTTCCCAAAATGAGTGGTAGGCATTACACTCAGGTGATGAGTGCTCTCACTGGATTTTGAAACTATTCAAATATGAATGGTTTCAAGGGCCAGAAAGGCTTCTTGTGCATGCAACATTTTATTTAAGCTTCTAGCATTGAGCAGTGCCAGGTTGATATTGGTTTAGTAGGGATTTGTTTGTTTGGTAGGCGTAGGACACTGACTGTGCCTAAAAAAGTGAACTATGCATTTGGTCAAGGCATATTCTAACCTGAAAGAGCAAAGGTATGTCACCTCGGAAGGTTCTAAATCAAGTAACCAAGTGAAGATGTGGCCACGTGATAAAAGACAAACTATAATCAAAGAACACCTTTTTTTCTTCACCAGTTTCCTTAATACCGCTGTGTAGGTAGATTTCCCTCATATGTCCCCTACCTAAAAATAATCAACTCAGAGGCTTCATAATCAATAAACTAAGACACAAACCATTGGTTTATTGATTTCCTTTCACCCTTTAGTGTGTAAATATTTCCTATTTTTCAATCCTAATTGTTCCATTTTAGATACAGTTCTTGTCTTTCATACTGAAGCCAGCCATAAATCATCCATTGTATGATTCATACAAGTCTATAGCCATCACTGATTTGAATGACAAGCTCTTGTCATCAATTCTCACCTCTCAGCTAGAAGGTAATATTCCCTTCACAATGCTGCCTGATCGGCCTGATTTGTTACGGTAGGTTTGTGACTAACATTGCTACTCGGTACTGTCAGTCATGTAGGTAGCATCTCTCATACTTGATGTGAAATGTGCTATTGCTCTTACTTCATGAGATTTTGTTTGGGAACATTGAAGAACACTGGGGCCTTTATCTCCTTTCCTGAGGTGTTAGCAGAATCTATAGTGGCTCTGAGAAAATAAATGGTTGGACTGTTTCAGAACCTTTATCTGTATGGAGATACCCACTTTATCCTTGTACATTTTGTCATTATATTGCAGTACTTGGAAAGGGTATGTATAAGCAGAGCTGGATCATGGTCAAATAGAGCCCTAGACAAGGTAAGGGACCAGCCTCCCCCCAGCCAATCCAGGGTTCCATTACATGACTGTCTCTCCCAATTATCATAAACACTGTTCAAACTTGTCAGTAGGTATACTATTTTCTTCTTTACTTTTACACTTATTGGTACAGCGGTAGCATTGTTGCCTCACAACAAGAGGTTCTCCTGTTCGATTCTCAGCTGGAGTGCCTTCTGTGTGGAGTCTGCATGTCCTCCCTGTGGTCGAGTGGCCTCGGAAAGTCATGCGTGAATGGGCGTACCTTTGCTGAAGGTTGGGCATTCGGCTGGCAACTCAGCACCATAAAAATCTATTGCCAATCATTAGCGGACCGGAGTTCTGCTGTGGTGACCCCTAACCGGGAAAAGCCGAAAAGACAAACAAACAAACTTTTACACTTATTACAAATATTTGGATTTCATTTAAAACTTTTATTTCAAATTTTATTGTGCAAACACTGATGGCCATTTGCTAAACAAAACAGTCTTGCATCACTTAACAAAAGCAACTGTAAACTTCTCTCCCTTCAAAACACACATTTATTGAAAATGCCTCTGGCTAGTAGAGGATTTAGTGTATCTTGGATGCCAGGTTGTTTTCAAACAGTGGTCTCCTGCACACATTTTAAGACTATATATAAATGCATGTGTTCTTTCAGACATATTACTGATTGTATTAAATCATATTCCTTGTTTAATATAGCAACATTGATAACAGGATATTTTATATCTGCAGGTTTGAACTTTTTTTCCAGTAAATAGTGAAAATAAATGTGTAAACCAGTAATGACATAATTACCAGTTTCATAACATTTGAACCATAAAAGGCCACTCAAACTGTTGTCATTATAATCTACAAATATCAGTCAACATGCGCAGTATCTGTATAGGTAAAGTCATCTAAATAATTTCACATTAAAAAAGTACTAATTCAGTGTTTGCTGCTGGCAAACAACTTTGGATTTTAGTGCTTCATCTACAAATGCAATGTCTACTGCACTTGAAGAATAAATTACATTAAAAATAGTGTACTGGTAGCATTGCAACAACACTTCTGGAACTAGATCAGCTATGCAATAGGAAATTGCTGGCAAGCAATGACAACAGGTTCGTAATTACTAGATATGCAGTCCTGGAGATCGCGACTAGCTTAAATTCTTACTTGTTCTAAAGCATTGTCTGGTTAAATGACTTGCTCTATGTCATACAGAAGGTAAATGAAGAGGGAAAGATTCAAACTCCCCAAACTTTTCTCAGGAAGCAGCTCATTAACAAATTTCCTGTATGCTAACTGCTAGAGTGGCCATTTTCACTAAATGCTGAAATCCTTTACAATCTGATCTTATAGAGAAGACTGTATCACAGTGATTCCAATGACTATATAATGGATGCTGAAGATCAAATGGTTCTGATCACCACTCAAATAATGCAGACTATAAGACCTGAAAAATGACAACCCCTTTGCACTTACTGGAGGCTGTAAAGGTACTGCAAAATATAGTATTAAAATGCAGCATGTCTAGACTATATTTCTCAATGCAGATCTATTAATGAATGAACTCACTGTTTAGTGCAATGAATAAAGCAAAACAATTAAGGATGATGTAAATGCTGCAGCAGATTTTATTCTAACAACCCACAAGTCATAGAAAAATCAGAAATACTACTGCATACTATTTTGGGGGAATGCTTACATGCTTGTATTACACCTACATCTCATTTTGGACCTTCTAATGTCTACTCTGTCATCAAGAATAGCTATCCCATCAGACTTCATTCACTACAGGTCTGACCTACTTTAATGGCTATAAGGTTGGGAGGGTGGCCTAATGGTTAAGGTGTTTGCCTTACAAACAAAAGGTGCAGGGTTTGAATCTCACAAGGGATAATTGGCTAGGCTTAAAATAGCTCACAAGGGCAGTTAGCTTAGTACTAATCTATGAACCTATGTTGTATTGTTGTATCACACAGCTACAGAGTCAACAGAGATTGATTGTGGATAAATGAGGCCCTATACATGGTAATGAATCCAGCCCTTGCCAGCCATAAAAACACCTTATTATTTGGCATTCTCTACCCAGTTATCATAAACACTGTTCAAACCTGTCAGTGTGCATGCTATTTTCTTCTTTACTTTTATAATTGTCACTGAGATGTGGATTTCCTTTAAAATTTTAATTTTAAATTTTACGGAAAAAAATACTGGGAGTTATTTTCTAAATAAAACAAACGCTCTCACATTGAAAACATAGCATTAGCGACAATAAACTTCTTTTCCCTTGAAACTCACATTTAGTGAAAAATGCATCCAGCAACCCATTAAACTACAAGATGTGAAAAGATTCATACTCAAATGGCCTATAGTGAAGTACTAATTAGTGGCTATGTGAAGAGGGCAGGAATTCAAAAGACAAATGTGTAATGCATTTGCTAACAGCCTGAAACACGTTACTGGACACAAATATCTTTTTTCAGGTGTAGCCCAGGAGGACTGTCAAGTAAAGTAACTTGGCAGTGTCACATAGAATAAATACAAATGAATGTTGAGGGAATCAAACCATGTACTACAAGAAGCAGCTCTTTAACAATTCATAATCTTAGCTGCACTAAGTGCTAGATAAATTACTGTAGCTCAGACACACTGCATTTTTATGCCTGTGTGCCTGCAAAAAAAAAAAAAAAAAAAAGGAAAAAGCAAGCTAAGTGCAAAATATATTCATAGTTATAATATTTAAGGGACAACCCAGAGTTTAAAATTCTGTCCAAAAGAAACTTGTCCTAATATTTCCCAATTGTCACCACCCACTTACCGTGTCATTATAAACCCTACTCTTAGTTTCAATTTACTTTACCCAGCCCTGTTTTCATTCCCTCTGGTGAACACAATTACAATATTAAGTTGCTGTCGACATTTCAGTCCTGATCACTGGGAAACAATAGGGTAATTAAAGTTTTGTGTGTATTTGCGGTGGGGATGGTTAGGCAAGACTCTCAATGTTTACGTTCTATGAACTCGTCAAAAAACGTATCTTAATTGTGCAGCTCTTTATTATTTATTCTGAATAGTGTAACTGCGAGCAGTATAATCAAAAGACTAGTGTTTAGTGGCTTCATACTAAATCTTAGCAGTCTATTGATGTATACCTCTTACTCCATAGTAAAGCAATCTCAAAATTATGTATAACTATCAGAGGTTGCCATACTGTAAGCCCCCATTGTGATAGTAATTTGGACTTTGTTGTTTAAAATGAATCTATTGCTTGCATCACACATATGTTTTTTTACAACAGGTCAGAAAGCCATTACACCTGGCTAATACTCACAGGTCAAAAAACAAAACATGAGATAAGAAGACTGCTTCTACTACTGTTTGAAACTTGGATCATTCTGATGCTTTCTACACAGCAAGTGGCAGTCATGCATAACATCACAGTACTTAGCATTCAGAAATCTGCACAAAATAAAATATGAAATGAAATGAACAGAAATCTCTGTTTACTAACGTTTTATCTTTGGATTGCTCATATACTTTCCTGCAAGGTAGTAACAAGTGAGGTCATACAATTCCAGAAAGGCTACCTTTGTCTGAGGATAAAAAGCACAGGTGAAGCTAATGAATGACTCACTGACAGCTGTTGTGAGTACTACTGCAGTTTGAGATGGAATTTGACTAAGTCTAAGACCATTGAAACTTCCTGTAAGCACCCCTCCCCCAACCACTAATTTGACTGCCCCTTTAAGATTAAAGTCATGGATTTCATGCACTTGAATTTATTTACAAAGAAATAATAAACACACTGCCAGCATTCAACAGAACAAGGAAGCCAAGGACCACATCCAAATAGCATGGCTGATATAATAATGATCCTATTTACTACAATCAAGTTCCTTTATACCAGAAGTACTCTGGTTCATATGGAGTTACTAAACTTGCAGTCCGGCGGACCATTGAGGAACCTAGCCCAAATTTCTTGTTGCTCCAAAGTACTGTCTGTTCAAGTGACTTGTTCAAGAACTGGGTATAAATATGAGACAAAATCAAAGATGTTCTGCAAAAACTGGAAACAAAAGAGCAAACTAGTATAAATCCCTTAAAAAGTTAACAGAGTAACAAATATTGTAGTAATATGTACTTTATTTATTAATTTACCTTTTTTTTAACCAGGATAGTGCCAGTAGGCTGGTGGCCTCTTTTAAGGGGTCCCAGTTTAATATCTTATCCAAAGGACAACACACTCAGGAGTGCAGCATCTCCTTGTGCTGTACTGTAGCATCAACAATTGATCTACTTGGTGTTGGAAAAGAACCCACAGCCTTCTTTACCAAAGCCAAGTGTGCTACCTAATGCAACACTTATACTGAGGCTGTAAAACTCTATGACTGCCATTAATACACATCAATTCTCTGCTGTCCACTGGAGATTTGAATTATGAGACAGTCTTTGCACAAATATATGCACAAAAGGTTTTGAAAGTAGCAGTGAAAAACTTCACAGGCTGCTGGATAAACTGGAAAGAACAGTATGTCTAAATCCATGACTTGCCTTTGGTGCAGAAGGCTGTGAGATTTATTCTTTTTGGCAGCATATGTGAACCCTGTAATTTCAACAAATCTCGCATGTTTTGCTCTGGACATACAATCCTGATGTACATAATGTGACTGGTTATTTCATACAGTAAGATGTCATTGTTCTGGAGGGTGTTGTTTTTAAATTATAACTTTTTTTTTATTTTTAAGCCAGGCCAGGCCCCTCCCCAGCCAGCACTAAGCCCTAGGCACCTACCTAGGTCACCTTGTGCTGGATCCAGGTCTGTGAACAAGAGTGTCTACAGTTGAGAATCTCTTTATAATAACTGACCCTAAAACTAGTTAGCCTAAAAGACAGAGTATTTTTTTTTAGATCAGGTGATGACTGGGAATGCCCTTGATGAGATAGAAAGGTCAGAACATGCTGTTATTCCTCTGAATCTACAGCTTCTACTTGTCAAGTAATTACTAAGCCAATAAAGTGCACATAAATCAAATCCAGTGTGGTTGAATCTGCTGATATATTTACCCTAGGGAACAGCATCAAATGTTTTGGGCAAGTTAACTGAAACTTAGACTTGTCCTGCTTTAGTTGTCTCTCCTGATAAACTCACCAATGAGAATGCTATTGTCTTTCGGCTTTTCCCAGTTAGGGGTCGCCACAGCGGAACTCTGGTCTGCTAATGATTGGCAGTAGATTTTCATGAACGCCGAGGTGCCAGCTCGATGTTCAACCTTCAACGAAGGCACACCCATTTACGCATGTCTTTCAAATGCCCACCCAATCGCTGGGAGGACATGCAGACTCCACACAGAAAGCAGTCCCCACACTCCAGCCGAGAATCAAACGGGAAAACCTCTTGCTGTGAGGCAACAATGCTACCGCTGCACCACCATGAAAAGTAAACTCACCGATGAGAATGCAGTATTTTAATTCACTAACATTTCTCAAATCTATGTCAAGAATACATAATGTTGTTTATGTAAAGGAAATCCATCATATGGGAATCAGTCACCCTTTCTAAGATTTTTGATAAGGAATTAAATGTGGCAACAGGGAATTTAATGTAGAGACAGGCATGAAGTTAAAAAAAATTGATCATACCAGCAACATTGCAGACATAGTGGGGGTATCCTTTCTGAGATGATTTTGCTTCTCAGAATTGTAAATGACACTGCTGAAGAGAAGGAAATCTATTTTAAGAATCTGTTTGTCTGTCTGTCTGCCCATCCATCAATCTGTCACTTTATTCATTTACTTACTTCTATTTGATACCGGGCATAGTCCAATTAGGCAGAGACTGTTTTCAATGGTGACCCAAGGAGAAGAGCCCCACAGCACAATATAAAGGTAATTTGAGATACAATTAAATATAATAAAATAAAACCATAAACCAGAAGTACATTATTGTTAGTATAGAGTGTTTTGCAATTTTTATTGCTGAGATAGTAAATACACTCATAGAATTAGAAAGAGCATGTGAGTAGAATTCATTATATAGCATAGTATACACACACACACACACACACACACACACACACACACACACACACACACACACACATATATATATAGTTTAGTGCATGAAGTATTTTCACACAGTTCAGTAAATTTTATGTAGCTAGACTAAAAGTATATTGTATACGTCATAGAAATGCAAGTCTTTTACATGAATTTGCATTCTAAACAGAAATAGGAATTTTATATATATATATATATATATATATATATATATATATATATATATATATATATACACACACACACACATATATATATTTCTTGGGAAGTCACTTGAGGACTGTCAAGAGAGGGAAAGAACAGGATAAGACAGATTTTTTTGAGTTTACAGCTTATACAGTAAGGCAGACATATTACAAACTGCACGACAACAGGAATAGAACCAAAAAATAATACAAGTCCAACAGAGGAACCAAAACCAAGACGATAGTAAAAAACTGAGCGTTTAATTCCACAACAACAGACAATAATAAATCAAGCGCTTTCACTTGGTTAATACCAAACTTTATCAAGATACAAACATGCTTTGTTCTGTTCTTTAAATATTAAAGTGTCAGCCACCTGACCTTCCAATTAACATACTTAATAGATTAAAAAGTGAAAAGATTGAAACAATTAAAAAAACTAAAAAAATTAATTAAATCATTGAGTCGTTAAGGTGGAAAAATAGAAACACATTCTTAAAATCACTCACTACAGGTACCACCCAGTGTAAAAATACAATACTGTCAAACTCTTGTCACTGTTCAATAATTAAAAAAATATATACGGTTATTTGAACATCTTAAAATGTTAAATGTGTTATAATGTTAAAAATACACCAAATTACTATCAATAAAAAAATCAATAATAGATACATAAAAAATAACAACCATTCACTAGTGTGAAGAACTACTACCAAATATAAATGCATTTTATATAAATACAACAATTTTTTATATATTATAATCACTACTTCTAAGGGCTAATGGATCTTTTCTTCTCTACAATGAACTGATAACTGACCAGTAACCTAAAGTCGAGCTACCCTTAATTTGAGAATGCTATTGATGTTTATGTTCTCATTCAAACCAGGGGATTTCCCAGCATCTAACTTAAGCTGCCATAATAGTTCTCTGTACTCCAGCCTGGTCTCCCAGTCACCACCTCTGACATCTGGTGTTACCTGCTCCAAAACCATAAATTTAAGCTCCATGTTGGGACAACTGAGAAAGTGCTTAGAAAAGGCATTGGTTTCCTTGCCCTTAGAGACATCATACAGATGCTCATAAATCCTTCTTCTCAAAGGTCTTTCAGTTTTCCCAATGTAGAAACTACCACACTGCGTACAGAGGCAAAGGTATACCACCCCTTTCGTCCCACAATTAAAATAATGGTCAGAAATAAAGGTGAACTTTCTAGATGGAATTTGAAGGGTACAGTTGTTAAAAATGGCAGTACATTGTTTACAGGCACCACACTTATAGGTACCTAATCTGGTGGTATTTGTTGCTGAAGTTGAAGTGTATTTTCTCTCAAACAGTTCTTTCAGGTTAACGTCCCTTTTCCTAACAAATCTGGGACGCTCCTGAATAAACTGCTTCAGATCATCATTTAAGGTAAGTAGTGGCCATATTACAAACTGCCTTACACTAGAGACCTGGAGAGGGGCTTTGTCTGATAGAAATGGCAGGGAGTTCCACAATCTAGTAACATGTACTGTTAAAATGGCATTATCTTAATGATTGTTTAATTTTGGAATGGATGTAGTTTTGAAAATGCAAACATTCATACTCTTTGTGGAGTGCACCATTGTAGAAATATCTGGATAGCTGGACACATATAGGGAGTGTAAAGGATACTGTGGGTATTTTCAGCTGGACACATATAGGGAGTGTAAAGGATACTGGGGGTATTTTCAGCTGGACACATATAGGGAGTGTAAAGGATACTGGGGGTATTTTCAGCTGGACACATATAGGGAGTGTAAAGGATACTGCGGGTATTTTCATCTGTAAGTAAGTATGGAAGCATGGTGATTCTAGCCTCATAAGGCTTCTGAGTGCAAGGCAATGGCATTTCTCACAAGTGAGGCTAAGGAAACTCTGGTTCTAGCCTTGCATCTGGGTACAGTTTGTGTTTGTAAGGATAGCTGATGCCTATAGGAAGCCAGGAAGAAAAGCAAGAGCCACTGCAATCTAGGTCTAATCAATAAGAGAAGGCTGTATTCCCTGTAGCAAGCCTAATCCCTGGGTAACTTTTCAATCACAATCTGTATGATTTGGTCAGATTTAAGGTTTTGATCAATAGCTTGGTACTTTGTATAATCTCATTGTGAGTACTATTATTTGAAAGAATGATATGTTCTGTAGTTGAGGAATTTCAGGCTTGAGGATCTGTGAATACAAGAGCCTTTGCTTTGGCTGTGTGTAGCACTAGGATAGAGTTAACTAACCAGTGCTGTGTCCACTGGGCTGGAAGCCCATTTTCTGTGGAAATCTGAGGAGAATAGCTCCCAAAAATAAATAAATAATGATGACAAAGTTTACATTACAAGTAATGGGTTGAAGTAGAGGGGTGGGAACGAAAGTTTGGTGGAATTAAGAGAGTGAAAGAAAGTCAGGTGTGAGAATTTTATTTTATTTTATTTATTTTACATTTGTTGACCGGGCTAGTCTGGCTGGATACATGTCCATTTTCAGCAGAGGCCCGAGGAGAAAAGCTCCACTATATACTAAGTACATTACATAAAAAATTGACTACTCTAAGATATAGCTAAATTAGAAATTACAAAAACAAAAAGAATGAAAGATAATTTCAAAGAGAAACAATTTTACAATATGCAGTTCATTTAATATCAACAATTGTACAAAAATGTACATACTTAAATCGCAACAGTAAAAGGAACAGAACTGAATAAGGTAGAGATGAAAAGAGTGGAGGAGAAACAGAGTAAGAGAAGATGGTTAGTCAGGTGTACTGCAGGAACAAAGCCAATGATTTTAGAAGTACAGTTTAATTTTCTGTTTGAAAAGTGGCAGGGATGTAGTCAGAGTTATGTCACTAGGTAAGAGATTCCAACTTCTACCTATTGTGTTAGTGAATAGAGAATCACCTGCTGTGTTGTTTGCCTTTATAGATTTTGTCATGAGTTTACTAGAGGAGCGACGTGAGTTAAGATTGTTGTAAGGGATTCGAAGTTGAGAGAGTATTGGGGTGTTGTCAGGTAGGTGTAATATGTAGTGGGCAATAGTGAGTTGAGGAATTATAAGGTAGTTTTGAAATTCAAGCCAGCCTAGTTGTTTTAGGTTTATACAATGGTGGGTCCTAAAGGGGTTACTAGTGGCGAAGCGAGCTATGTTGTTATAGCAAGTTGCAAGTTTGTTAAGATTAATTTTCTTAAGGTTTGTATAAATAGGGGAAGCATATAGGAGAGTTGATAAAAGATGAGATTGTGCAATCTTGGTTCTAGTTGCTGGGGTTAGAAAAGGTTTGATACGATATAGGGATCCTATTTTTCTGTTAACTAACTTGATGTTGTTGTTAATGTGCTGATCGAAGGAGAGATTATTGTCAATGGTTATTCCTAAAAGTTTTGTAGTTGTATCAAGTGAGATGATAGTACCATTATTAGAGGAAATGGTAAAGTTTAAAGGGGGGACCGAGTGGTGGGGGAGAAGAGGAGGAGTTTTGTTTTTTTGGCATTTAGTAGGAGAAACCGTCTAGAAAACCAAGTTTCTACAGTATTAAAGGTATTTTGGGTCAGTGAGATCAGTTCAGTAGAGGATGGTGCCGAGCAGATAAGGGTTGAATCATCTGCGTATTGTATGCAGGTTGCTTGTGGGATTGCAGTCTGAAGATCGTTAATACAGAGGGAGAACAGAAGTGGACCAAGAATGGAGCCCTGGGGAACTCCGATGGAAATGGGCAAGAGTGATGAGATATGGTTTTCCCATATCACTGCTTGTCGTCTGTTGTTAAGATAAGATCTAAACCAATTAATGGCGAATTTATCACAAGAGAGAGATTCAAGAATGTTAATTAAGAGAGAGAGGTTGACCATGTCGAAAGCTTTAGAGAGGTCAATGAAAAGAGCGGAAGAGAGAGTCTTGTTGTTTCGATTTTTGTTGATAGTATCTACAAAGGAAAGAAGGGCAGTGGTGGTACTGTGGTGAGGTCTAAAACCATGCTGACAGTTTGCTATTATGTTGTGAAGAGAGAGATAGTGCACAAGTTGCTGATGAATACATTTTTCCATGATTTTTGCTAGGGGTGAGAGAAGGGAAATTGGTCTAAAGTTGGAAAGGTCAAGGGAGTTACCACCTTTATGTAGTGGGATAATACAGGAGACTTTCCAGATGTCAGGGATGGTTCCCTCTTGGATAGTTCTGTTTATAAGTAAGGATATAGGATATGCAATTTCTTTGGCAGCTTTCTGAAGGAAAAGAGAAGGGAGCTTGTCAGCAGAAGGGGTACAAGGTTTCAGTTTGTGAATGAGTCTGTAGATGAAAGAAGTAGATATAGGTTTTAGAGAGAAGTTGTAGGAGGAGTTAGCTATATTAGTTGGAATATAAGAGTTGTTGGTGTTCATTTGTTTGACTAGGGATTGAATAGTTTCAGAGAAAAAAGAGTTGAATGCATTAGCAGTCTGGAGAGGGGTTTCTGGGTCAGCATTAAGTGGGGAAGGAGTTTTAGCAATTCCTGGGGAAAGAAGTCTATTTACTGATGACCAGAATTGTTTAGAATTGTTAAGATGAGTTTCCTGAAGTTCACAGTAGAAGTTTTTCTTGTCAGAGATTATTGATTTCTTAGCCAGATTTCTAAGCTGGCGGAAATGAACTAAATCAGGGTTTTGTCTATGGCATCTCCATTTCGTCCATGCTTTGTTTCTAGTATTAATGAGTTTTTTAGTATCGTTGGTAAGCCATGGGGCTGTTTTGGTCTTTACTCTAATAGAACGTTCTGGAGCATGTGTATCAAGTATGGATAAGAAGGTAGTATTAAAGAATAAGACTGCCTCCGCCAGGGGAAGTGATTTTAAGCAATTCCAATTGCATGCTCTCAGTTCAGCTTGAAAAAGGTCTATGTAAAAATGCTTGATAGAACGAATTAGCCTTGTATTTGGGAGGTTAACACATTCTGACTTTTGTCTAGTAATGTAGGTTAGGGAGTGGTCGCTGATATCGTCTGGCATAGTACCTACTTTATACTGTTTGTTGACTTTATTTGTGAGTATCCAGTCTAATATACTCTCTTTCTTACTGGGCTTATTGACTCTTGTAGTTGAGGTAATAGTTTGGGTGAAACCATGTAGGTTAATATGAGAGGAGGGATTGTCAGCATTAATAGTGTTCCAATCTATGTTAACGTCGCCAAGAATTATGGTTTCTTGGGGGTAGGTGGTAGAAACCCAGCTAAGAAAGTCTTCTAATATTGTAATGTTATTACCTGGAGGAAGATACAAGCAAATAAAGTAAATGGCTTTTTTGGCATTAAGTTGGAGTTTAGTAATGATGGCTTCTATTTTGCTATCTTGGTTTGGACATGCTGGTTGAGTAGAGATGTTAAGTTGATTTTTGAAAAGTATTGCTACTCCACCACCAAGAAGAGTGAGGTGAAGGGTGGGAAGTATCGTAGGTAAGGAAGAGAAACATTCAATTTAAGTATAGTATTGCTCAGTGGCAGAGCTAAGGCACCACAGTACTAGTATTTATGAAAGTTATATTAAAGTAAGGAGAGGAAAATTGTTATGGTCTAACAATTGGGCAAGTATGTGTTAGGTAGGGTGGTGACAGACGCAGGAGGGAGAGTTAGCAATGTAGTTCTTCAGTTCTCTTTTAAAATGAAATGAGGATTGAATAGAATGCATATTGGCTGGGAGCTTGATCCAAGTTTGAGATATAGAACATTTATAAAATAATCTGTCTATTGTTTTGTTAGGCCTGTAGGTGTCAAGTAGCAGTAGGTCAGCGCTACAGACAGATCGTGAAGGTTTGTATAGGGATAGGAGGGTGGATGGGGAGGGACAGCGTCTAAGACATGGTCTCAGTTTTGCTGTAATGGGCCTATGGTTTGTTCTGAGACTTCAGTTTGCTTTTTAGCTTACTTGACATCCATGGCATGTTGGTCTTTCTTATTATATAGCCTTTAATGACATCAAGCAACATTGGTAGGCTTACTTCAATGTTATTGAATATAGCAAGTGTTTTAACGGTCTTAAGGATTGCCTTTACAATAGATCATTTGGTCTTTACATCATTTGATCGATAGTAACAGAACCAGTATTTTTTTTTGTTACTTCTGACCTACAGTCCAGTACAACATGAGCACTCAGCTATTGAACAGGAACCCACTATGTTGGTTGGGTGTGAAACATAAATGCATGCAAGATAACTTTTTCTACCAGTCTTATATATATATCACTCTCGGGTTAGAAATTAATTGTGTGAAACAAGGTTGACTAGACAGGTTTTAAGAGGGGTGATTTGGGTACAAATCTCAGTTTAGGGGCAATGATTTTGTTATATGAATTGTCTGCACTCTAGACAATGATATCTGCTATTATACATACATTCATCTGGGTTATGTATGTCATTGATTCTTTAAAGTTTATATTTGTTATATGGAAGTTAAGAACAAAGGAATCTCTTTGTTTATAGGCTCTTAACTGCATTTGGGGTAAAGAAAGCACTGATGCTGCTACTGACAAATATTGCTACCACACCTGCTACCTTAAGGTTATGGCCCCGGCTGAGTAAGGAGTATCCATTGACTGAGACTATATTGGAAAACATATGGCACTGTAGTGAAGTCTTGGTGACAATTGTTAAAGCAGATTGGAGAAGGCTTCAAAATGACTAAATGTAGTGCAGATGCTAAATGCATTACTGTCGATGAACTTGAATAGCCAATGATCATACTGCATCTCATGGGGACACCACACAAACTAGTAACTGAAAATAAAAAAAAGACAGAGAGAACCGGACCAGCACGTACTTTATTTAGACAAACAGCGCTTTCATCAATGGTATCCCTGACTTCATCAGAATAAAACAAAGTTAAAATCACACACTGTTTAAACAATTGTGCAAATCACATGATGTTAATCAGCTCAACTCATTTCCAACTTAAAGAGCCATCATTTAAAAATATATTCTCCTCATTATATGTACTCCTTAACATAAATTTAAGAACATTTCAGTTTTTTCTACAATTCACACCATAGAAAATAGCTTAAAAACAAACTCAGACTTTAATTTCAATGCACTGTTAATAGAAATCACCTCATTCAGGCCAGGGGTGACCACTGCATTGTATCTTAGCTGCCATCTCAGTTCCTTATAGTCTAAAAACAAGTCAGTCAGTCCCCTCTTAGCCCCAGTTCTACTCTATCTACAACTGTATATTATGCTTTTCATGTGTCTTGCCAGGGCGTTCCTTTTGTCATGTTTAGAAATATCGTACTGATTCGGATATATTCTCTTTATAAACATGTCCTTAGTCTTTCCTATATAGAACTTTTTGCATTCTTGGCAAACAGCCATATAAACTTCTCCTGAACTGTAACAAAAAAATTTGTTCATAATTTTTACAAGGTCACCTGTTCCAATTCTAACTTCTTTTCCTTCCAAGATATACTTACACTGAGGACATCGCCCACACTTATGCATACCCCCTTCACTTAAAACTGAGCCCCCACATTCAAGCAATGTTTTGAAACATAGATCTTTTTTATAAACTATGGTAGGTTTTCACCAACTTTCTGTAATATATCAAAATCAGCTTTAAAAATATTCCAATTGTGTTTAATAATTTCTCTCAGACCTTTAAAACGTATATGGCAAAACCAAGGTTCCCTGAAAGCGTTCCTATGTATGTGGTACAACCCTTTCACCCAGTTGACCATCGATGCCACCTCTGTACAACCTAGTAAAGGTGCAAAAATTCCCTCTCCTCTTTTACTTTTAACTTCCTCAATAACATAATTCAACAGAAAATGGGGATAGCCCCTAGGATAGCCCCTACTTTCCAACATGGCCCGCAAAACCTCACATTCACTAAAAAACATTTCCTCACTGCTTATCAGACAGGCCAATCTGACACATTGCCCTTTAATCAGGGACATTTTGATGGAAGGAGTGCCCACTACTAAAATGAAGTAGTGAATTCGAATAAGTCGGCTACCTGTATATGGAGGATTCAAATTTCTTTGATAGCCTATTTTTGAATATAGTAATGTCCAAATAATGGACCCTCTCATTCTAAACCTCCATAGTAAATTTCACAAAAATTGGTGCTGCCATTTATATAATGAAAGAATTGATCTAACTTCTCCTGAGAGTCCTTCCAAAATATAATAATGTCATCCAAAAAAAGGACCATACATCACCCAGCACCTTGAAAATTCAGAGTTGAAGACCACCATATTTTCCCATTGAGCTAGCACTATGTTTTCAAAAAATGGGGCACACACGGCCCCTATGGCCACCCCCTTCTTTTGTTTAAATAATTGATTCTCAAAAATCAAGAAGTTTTCAAGGATGGCCTCCATTAAAGCTCTAATAGTAAGAACTTTGTTGTGGTCAAACCCCGAATTACTACAAAGGAAGTCATAAAACAGTTCTAATCCTTCCCCATGTGGAATAACAGAAAACAAATCCACCATATCTATTGTAATAAATAGCAGTTGGTCAAAATATAACTGAGAGGTGACCTTGGATAAAAAGTCCCAGGAGTCCTTGTAAATATGGTTGAATTTACTCAAAATCCCCTTGACCTGGAAGTCCATATATTTGGCCAGTGGAAAGGTCTTAAATGAGTTGGCCTCTACAATTGGTCTTAATGGGGGGGAGGGGTTATTAATGCTTTTGTACACTTTTGGGATTCCAAACATGGTGGGGGTTCTTGGATGTATCATTTTCAAAAACTCATGTTCTGACAAACATATTTGGTCATTAAACAATTGCTCATCCATTAAGATGTCTATACTTTGATATGCAATGATTTTCTCATTGACAGAAACCTCCTCGTACATATCTGTATAACGTCTACCAAACATCTTACTTATGTAGTCATTCATGTCCATGACAGCTAATCCCCCACCTTTATCTGGTTTCATAATCCTCAAGTGTTTCATGCCAACTATACATAGGTTCATAGGTTCATAGGTAGGTACTAGGCTATCGGCCCAAGGGCCTATGTAAGCCTAGCCAACAAGGTTCCCTGGCTTACGCCACCCAAGAAAGTTATTTTCCTGTGCCATTGTCGAGCAGATACACAGAAGTGATCCCTGGGGTGTATTTCCTATTTCCCATCCACTCATCAAGATTTTTCTTGAAGAGTGCTAATGAAGAACTTTGCTTGACATAGATGGGTAGCCTCTTCCAGAATATGGGAAGTCTCTGGGATAGGAATCTTGTGGTGACAAGGTTTAGGTCCCTAGAGCATGTAGCTTGGAGGGATTGGGATTTCTTTAGGTGTAGCATGATCAACAGCTCTGGGTTTGTTATAGCTTTACATGTTAGGCAGAGATCACCTCAGAGTAGGCGATATGCTACGGAGTAAAGCTGGAGTTTTTTGAGGCCGTCAGTGTAGGGTATTTGTTTGAGGCCAGTAATACTCTCTGTGAGGTACTTCTGTGGCCTTTCCAGATGCTGCAGATGTCTTGTGAGGTACATTCCAAAAGGGGCATTGTACTCTATAATGGGTCTAATGAGTGTTGAGTAGAGGGGAACAATGACCTCTTTTTCCCTGGATGAGAACCCTTTTATGATGAGGTGTGCCATGTAGAAGGACTTCCTCACTACTGTGGCAATGTGATTATCAAAGGAGGGACTACTGTCCACCTGGGTCCCAAGGTCTCTTATCACACATTCGGTGTTAAGTAGACTGCTGCCTATGTGGTAGTTCATGGGTACAGAGTTTTTACCAAAGAGGATGACACTGCACTTTTTGGCATTGAGCCTGAGGCCATGGCTCTGACACCAGGCATCTGTCTCAGTGAGGCCCCTCTGTAGGACGTCCACATCATTTGGGGACTTGACTATGACTCCTAGTTTGCAGTCATCTGTGAACTTCATTAGCCAGATGCCTTCTGTGTTAGCCTGTACTTCAGAGAAGTAGACAGCAAACAGGAGAGGTCCCAGGACAGAATCTTGTGGTACTCCACTTGTCACTGCGTTGAGGTCAGATTTGGAATCTGCAACTTTTACAGTGTGGGTTCTGTCAGTGAGCCAGTTGGCAACCCATCTTGTGATGTAGGGATTTATACCTAGTTTAGTGAGTTTAGCTATAATTCCAGAATGGGGGATGGTGTCGAAAGCCTTGGCAAGGTCAAGATCGGCTGTGTGAACCACCTTACCCTCATCTACGGCTTTGGTGACTACCTCAAAGAAGTCAATCACATTCAGGAGGCATGATCTGCCTTTCACAAACCCGAACTGGGTGGGATCCAGAGTTTGGAGGTTACCAATGTCTTTGTTTATGAGTTCCATGATGATACATTCCATGGCCTTGCAGACCAGGCTCGTCAGGCTAATAGATCGATAGTTCCCGGGATCAGTGGTGGCTCCCCCTTTGTGGAGTGGGATAACTGTTGCTGTGTGCCATTCAGTGGGCACAAAGCCTGATGCGAGGCTATTATTAAACATAGTGCTTAAGTGGGGAGCCAGTTCGTTCTGAAGTTCGTGTAAAACGCAGCCTGGGATGTTGTCCAGTCCCATGGATGCTGTGTTTTTAGCTTTAGAGAGTGCAGCTTCCACCTGCATAGTTGTGATTACAGGGACTCTGCATTCTTCCTGTATAGATATGGGCCCTTTAGGGGGTGAGGGGGGGGGGGGTAAAGTTATCACTGAACCTATCTGCCAGGATGTTGACAATATCAGTTGGTTCTGTAATTATCATGCCTTTGTGCTGTAACTCAGAGCAGATCTGGGTGTTGCCATTGAGATTCTTGATATCGCTATAGAATGCTTTGTGGTTGTCCTTAGAATTAGTGGCAATTTTTTTTTTTTTTTTATAGCTAGCTTTGGAGGATCTTATAAGGGATCTCAGCTTACTGAGGCTGACCAGGGAGCTCCTCCACTCATGGGATTTTACTCTCTTTTGCAACAGTTTCTTCCTTCTGTTGTACAGTTTGTTTATGGCAGGGGACCACCAGATTGGCTTCCTTGTTTGGAGGATAGAGTCTAGGTTCTGTTTGGGATAGCACGATCCATGCACTCGTGTAAGTGCTTATAGAGTGCATTTGTGTAGGATTCAGCAGTTGTAACTGTATTGTCCATCTGCATGGGTGTCATGAAGTTCACCACTTCTGTCTTAAAAAGCATGAAGTTGGCTTTGGAGAAATTTTTTACTGTGGTTTCCTTAATGGGAGATGAGGGCAGGATGTGGATATCAAGGGTGATTAGCTTATGGTTGGATCGGACCAACGAGGAGTTGACTTCAGGTGTGGAACACCGGTCACTCATGTTGGTAATGACTAGGTCTAGGATATTGTTACCTCTGGTGGGGCTGTGGATAACTTCATCCAGGGCATCGGAGTTTATGAATTCCAGCAAGTGTTGAGCTAAGGAGTTGGTACACAAGTAGTTTTCCCAGTTAATGGTGGGGTAGTTGAAGTCGCCCATTATTAGGGTGTTTGGTTGAACCCTAATATTTTCCAGTACATCAAGAAAAGAGGAGTGGCAATCCTGGGGCATGGTGGGGGATCTGTAGCAAGCTACAGTTTGGATTGCAATTTTGCCCAGAGTTAGTTGCACTTAGATAACCTCGGATGCATTATGCTGAGCAAATAGCCTGGAGGTGTGGATATCCTTAATGAATATGGACACACCTCCGCCTTTGGTGTTTCGGTCCAGGTTACATGGCCGAAAAGTGTGGTATAAGTTATAGCCTGATAGTGCAGGGGTGCTCTCTGGAGCCTTGAACCAGGTCTTAGTCACTGCACAGATATCAATGTTCTCTATTTTAAGGAGTGCCTCGAGTGAGTGCATTTTGAGATTTAGACTTCTAGCATTGAGTAGCATTATCCTCAGTTTTTGCTTGCCTGTTCCTGTTACGGTGGTGAATTTGTTATTTGAACCTTGCCTAAAAAAGGCACTATAGGGGCAGCAAGAGCCTTAGCCAGTATCCAGAATCCCAAGGGGAGCAACAGGTGCAGGCCATCTGTGGCAAAGCATCGTGGTCTGTCGACCATGTCATCCCAAGCAGACAGATGCTAGATCCCGTTAGAATGACACCAGAAGCATAGCCAATTATTGAAGTCAATCATTTTGTCCTTGTACTGCGGTATCATTCGGGGTGATGGCAGAATGCTACTCAGGGCTAGGGTCATACCTGCCTGGGCTACAAGATTGGAGAGCTCTTCCATGTCTCTTTTCATGTAGTCCAGAGAGGTACGTCTCAGGTCATTCACACCAACATGGACAATGACAGAGTCATATTTGTACTTGTTGTGGAGTGACCTGAGTTAGTGGGTTATGTGGTGGATCCTGGCACCCGACAGGCAGCTGACAGTAACCTTCTCCTTGTTTAGCCTGGTGAGTGGGACATCAGTGTGCCTGACTATAGAGTCACCTATGACTAGTGTGTTGGGTATGTTGTTTTGCCTTATTGGCTGTGGTTGAGTGGCACACTGCGACTGTGGGGTATGTATCATTTGGGTTGTGTTGGGGGATGGAGGTTACTTGCGTTTCTGCTTTGGAGGTCACTGTTGCTTAGACAGATTATTATTGAGAGCCTCCATGAATGTTTTTTTGTGTTACTATGTGTGGATTTTGGTGGTGTAGATTTAGTGAGACTATGTGATGAGTGTGGTGTGGTGCAAATGTTTACCTACTCCTCATGACTGTCAAGCTCAGTCTTGGTTGGAGAGAGCTTTACCTCCAGTATGACTAGATAAGTGCATCTCTCACAGGTTGTAGTGTTGGGTGGTAGGAGGAGAGGGTTGTCTGTGTACATGAGGCAATTTCTACATTGCCTCAAGATGACCATATTCATCAGATAGACAGGAGAGAACACTGGGGGCTGGCCCTTGGACATGCCTGAATAAAAAACTATTTTCCCTCTAGATAAGTGCGGAAAGTGAGCACAAGAGTTGTTTTTCTCTAAGCAAGTGAGAAAAGTAAGCACAAAAACTGTTTTCGTCTAGGTAATGAGGAAGAATGAGTGCTATAGTTATTAGTAGCTTATTTAGTGCTTACAAGTTATGAACAAATCCTGAGCATGAATAAACAAATTTAAGTGCTAAAACTAAGAATCTGTATCCGCACTAGACGAGTTACAGGACAGAAACAAGTGCAAATGCAGGCTTCCAAATCAGAATGTTGAGAGAGATGGAAGAGATTGCCCAAATGGCCAATAACTACAATTTCTGGGCCAGAACCACTCCTCATGTGGTAGACAGGTTACCTAGTGCTTACCACTCCCACTGATAAGCTAGAAGGCTTCCCTCCAACACAGAAAGGCTTGGGGGGCTCAGAATCTTACAAACAGTCCTGGATACAGCAAATCTGTATCTGGAACACTAGTTACAGGAAAGGAAAGAAACAGGCTTACAGTTTTTTTTTAACAGAAAAGTAGCAAAAACAGTAGTAAAAACAATTCACATGCAGTGCAAGCTAGCACACTTAAGTATGTAGCAATATTAGACCAAACACAGTTTAAAAAATACAATAAAATTAAAAAGGACTAAAAGCAAGTGCAGAAAGAGTTTATTAGGTAGAATGTGGTAAAGAGATGGGACTGGGGGAGTGTCCCAGATCAACTCTACAGTGGGGCAGGCAAAAGCTACCAAATTTATACTGCAAACCAAAAATAGGGAGGAACAAAACAATTTCAACAGAGATCTAAGCAACAACTAACAGTACAAACTCTAAAACCAAAAAAATATACTCAGCTCTGTATATTTGCAGATCAGTCTCTCAGAACAGGGAGACAACAGTTTCAACAGAGATCAAAGCAACAATTAAACTCTATAACCAAAAATATATACTCAGCTCTGTATATTTGCAGATAGTCTGGAAGGCAGTCTCTCAGAACACAGGTTCCAGCAATTAAATGTAGGCTGTTAATAACAGGTCAAATTTTATGCAAGTGATCCTTGAGTTAGATAACACACAAGCTGTAAAAAACAGTTATACCAACTGAAGACACGGCAGAAAATAGGTGGGGGGCAGTTTCAACAGAGATCTAAGCAACAACTAACAGTACAAACTCTACAACCAAAAATCTCTCAGAACAGGGAGACAACAGTTTCAACAGAGATCTAACCTACAATTAACAAACTCTATAACCAAAAGATATATACTCAGCTCTGTATATTTGCAGATAGTCTGGAAGGCAGTCTCTTATAACACATACCCATAAGTAGTTTATTTTGTACAGAATTCAAATTAAAAGGAGGGAGATTTTGAGAAGAATACAAATCTCTAATATCCTTTTCACACATCTTTTAAAAAATGTTAACTAGGGGGCTGCAAAGGGGGATTAAAAGTACAACGTCTAATTGGGGGTTGGTTATTAACATTCTGGTGCTCAAAATATGTGTTCAGATTTATTTTTCTCACAAAAAGTTTAAATTGTACTTCTATTCTACCTTTTCTCAGGTGAACAAAAGTAAGCCCTCTTTCAAATAGGTCCGCCCAATCAGTGGTGACCTGAGTACTACTCAAGTTCTACTCTACCACTCAAATGCAGTCACTAATTAAAAAATTGAAACCCACTACCCTATCTGCTGATATGCTCCCAGCTGAGTTCTTAAACTCATAGCATTTCCCATATCTATCCTGATCAACAGGTCCCTAACTCTTGGATCTACCCCCCCCCCATCTGGAAAATATCCCATGTTATCCCACTTCACAAGGGTGGAAGTTCCACAGAATTATGCAATTACAGACCTATTGCCATTCTTTCACCACTGGCCAAAATAATGGAAAAGTGCATCCACAAACAAATTATGTACCATCTCATACAGAACCAAATACTGTCTGTTTCTCAGCATGGCTTTAGGCCACATCATAGCACCACCTCAGTTCTCCTTTCCTTCGCTAATGTCATAAATCTAAACAGAAATAATAACCTGCTGTCATCAGCCCTCTTTCTAGACCTTTCAAAAGTCTTTGATATGGTCAATCACCAATTACTCATCCACTCTCTTAAATCTATTTCCTGGACAACCATACTATACAGGGGTTCCATTCCTGTCTGAATGACAGACAACAAGCCGTACTTTGGCAGGGCAAACTATCCACTCTGTTACCTCTCACTCTTGGAGTTCCTCAGGGCTCCATTTTAGGTCCTCTACTCTTTTCCATCTTTATCAATAACCTACCCACTGCCATCCCAGATGCATCCTGCATCCAGTATGCAGATGACTCCACCCTGATCTGCTCAGCCTCCTCCCCAACAGCCCTGCAAACCCTAACCCAGAGTACATTCAACACAGTTGAAAAGTGGCTCTCTAATCACCATCTTCTGTTGAATCTCAATAAGACCAAACTGTTACTCTTTACCCCCACTTGCAGGTCCCCCCCACTTTCCTTTACTATAACATCAAACAATGGCACCTCTATTTCGCCAGATATTCAAACCAAGCTCTTAGGGGTAATAGTAGACAATAATCTCAAATTCGACCTACACATCAATAAGACTATCAAAACCATTAACAAAAAGCTCAGCCCACTATATAGAAATAAACCTTTTCTAACCCTTACAGCTAGAATCACTATCGCCCGCTCTCATCTCCTCTCTACCCTTCTATATGCTTCCCCTATACTCTGTAACCTAAAGAAATCAGAACTTACCAAACTCTCTCACTGCTACCACCATATTGCCAGGTTCGCCACTGGATCAATATACAGGACACATCACTGGCACAACCTTAAACTCCTAGGGTGGCAAGAACTGCCAAGATTAATACAGTTCACCCAGCTAATAGTAGCACATAATATTCTCAACCAACCTGAAAACACCCCTGCCCTTAAAACTATCATAAAACCATACAGTAACTCGAGACCATTACGCTCATCCAACAAGCTGTTAGTCCAAACACTGAAAGCTAATAACTCAGCTAGTGACTCCCTATTTGCTAACTCCATTGGGAAAACTTGGAACTTACTTCCAGCATACATTTCCCTAGAACCCTCTCCATGCCTCTTCAAAAATGGCCTCAAACATTATTATAAAATGCACTGCCTCTGTCCATGTTCCAACCCTGATTAATCCCCATAACAACTTCCTAACTCAACAGCAATGTACTAGCTTCTTGCTCCCAAATGCTTGCAATGGCAATCTTGCTCTGTACATTTCTTTGTAATATAGTGTTGCTGTAATCCACCTGTTAATTAACTTTTACATTCTATGACATGCTGTTAAATTGTGGATCCCTCTTGAGGGACACACCTTCTTGTAAAATCTGCTTGTTATTTAACTGTTGCTTGGGATGTTTGTTTTGTCTGCTCAGTTGGAGCTTTTTTCCCCGTTACGTTGTAAAATCCTTAATATGTATGCATGTTTTTGTCTGTATGTTTGGAGCTTTTCTCCCCGGGCCTCTGCTGAAAATGGATATGCATACAGTCGGACTATCCCAGTCAACAAATGTAAATTAAAAATAAAAAATAAATAAGTTGTATATCTTAAAGTCCCCTGCTGCGTTTGTCACTATCGCACATGTCACTCTCTACCAACGATTGAATCTCCCCCTCCTCCTGCCTCTCCCCCTGGATCTCCCTCTCCCTGATTGGAATCCCTGTTGATACCTGTTCGTCGTCACCGGCCCACTCGAATTCCCCTCGTTCCGGTTCATTAGTCGTGCAGATTTCCTCGGAGTGGATATTTCTAAAGGGACTTCTTGTCTAGCATCTATTTCCCCTAAATCATTGTTGTCACCTTCTATTGTGTTAGGTTCTTCATTCCTATTAACATTAGTCTGCACAATCAAGTTATTAACTAGTGGAAGCAGGTAAGCTTTACCAGCTTCATAATCATTTTTACCCCTTAAAAGCTTTTTAGATTTTTTAATCTTCAAGTCATGAATTGTTTTATCAATTTCTAAAAACATGGTTGTATATACATTCACTTTATTCTCAACAACAAATCAGCCTGAATACTGTTGCTCAATAAAACAATAAAATTGTTCAATAAGTTAATTTGTCAATCATTGTCCCTTATTAAAAGTTCCAATAATTTGCAACCTTGTTTGTTGAATAAAGTTAATAACTCACAGAGTAAAACAGAGTCACGGACCAAGGCTGTTGGATATTTCCATAGCCTCACACCTTTCGGTATTTGCTCTCTCTGAGGCATTCTCAGAGATAATTCTTCAGCTGCAGTTTTCTAAACTTGAGAGTTTTTTGCTGTAAAGTCTTTAATTGGTTGTCCAAACTACTGAAATTCATTTGAGTCCCAACCAGAGCAAACGAGCTGTTCAAACCTTCTTGGAGCCAGTATTGAATGAAAAACCATCATCAAAGTCGGTACCCAATCACAAATGAGTTTCTACACTGTTTCCTCCTAGGCGACACGAAGAACTGCTGCTCAAATGCACCATGAGATGTGTAGTTCTCTGCTCTGGTGTAATACCAAAGTCCTCGGACATTTGTAAATGGTTCTTATTAGTATTAAAACCCAATCCAGTGCGGTTTGGTGCCAGACCACTAGGAATTGAATACAGTGGTAACTGTTGAGTTAGTTTCAATATTAACTGTGATAAATTCCCGATAGAAGCAGCAGTCATTTCCCAAAGGTTGTGTGTTCCCACTGTTGCCCAGATTCATCTCCATTGCATAACACAATACACCAAACTTGTAAAAATCAAAACACCACACAAACTAATAACTGAAAATAAAAAAAGACAGAGAGAACCGGACCAGTACATACATTATTTAGACAAATTGAGCATTTTCATCAATGGTATCCTGACGTCATCAGAATAAAACACAGTTATTGACTGTGTTAGTAAAACTGGCCATTTGGGACAAGGACTTAGATAAGCATTGTCTGCAAGAAGCAGCAATTTAATACAAAGACTGATACAGTGGTATATTAGTTGATATAGCTGGTGATTTTTTTTTAATTGAGATTTCTTTTAGGATACTACAGCCTGAAGTGCTCATGGTTTAGCAAAAAGGAAACAAATATCACTCTTTATTCATTGTCCTTAAACCCATCTGCATCCTACTTAAAAAAAATCAGACATAGTTTTCCATGTCCAATTGTAAAAGCTCTCCAGAAGGTAGACTAATATCTATAATTAACAGAATGACAATGTCCCAAGTCCACAAATGAAGCTGTGTTTTTTCTGCATACCTATGGCAGCAGATGTCAACTCTCCTTCAAATCTCCTTTGCTGAAGCTCTTGGGAATTTGCTGTCTTCTTCTGTCCCAGCTGAAATAAAGAAATGATTGATGTTCAAATAAATAAATAAATATGTAAATTAAATGATATATGAAGTAATCTAGTGATCATAGATCATAGGATCATAGATTAGTACTAGGCTAACTGCCCTTGCGAGCCATTGTAAGCCTAGCCAATTATCCCTTGTGAGACTCAAACCCTGCACTTTATGTTTGTAAGGCAAACACCTTAACCATTAGGCCACCCTCCCAATCACCGATATTATTATATATCATTGACTATAATGTCCCCTTTGGCATGTATCTGTCCAGATACTGGAATGCCCACAGAGATACCTTACTAAAAGGATACAAGGCCTGAACAATATGTCCAACATGGAGTGACTCAAAACCCTGCCACTATACTTGGTATCCTACATACTGTTAAGAGGTGGCCTGTGTCTGACACACAAGACATCCTCCAACCCAATACTGATGGATTTACTGCACACTTACAAATCAAATGGAATCAGAGATACTCAGCCCAGTGATCTAAACCTCTTCTGCAACATCAACAGAATGGTTTGGTGGGACAGGTATGTCTCGTGGATGCTTCTATACAGACTTGCCATCCACATAAAACAAAGTTCATCTCTATCCATATTTCATCAAAACTTGGATCTATGGATGGGAAACAGAAAATTTACCACAGGACTATACTCTGTACTAATAATGGACAGAGGCAGCTACTAAATGTTTTATCCTATACAATAGTCTCCTCACATTATCATTACTATGGTCCCTGTTATTTTCAATAGGAGTAATATATAATTATCAATAATGCGATGATTAAGGACAATCTCTAACCAGACTGGATATGTTAATTCGAGCACAAAAAGTGAAATTGGCTAGGTTTACAATAACCCACAGGGGCATCTAGCCTAGTACCTACCTACCTATGAAACTATGAACTCATAATAATAATATTATGATATAACATGATGACAATAATAATAATATTAATAATAATAATAACAATCAGAGTAGTAAAAAGTAAGGTGGGAGATGAGAGGTTTGGATTCAGATCAGCATGCATCACAATCAGCCTGATCTTTTCAGTGGTGAAGAAACTGGAAACAAGGAAAGAGCCCAACTGGACATTCATAGACTTGTTTATAACATATACAAACATATTCCAAGAGAGCTGATTTGGGCAGTCATGTGATGGCTGAAAGTCCTAGAAGCATTGGTAGAATTAGTGCAAGCTATGTACAAGGATCCAATGACACAAGTGTGAGCAGTGAGCAGACTCACAGAGGATTCTCAGTGGAAGTGGGGGTGCATCAGGCTTCATCTCTGAGCCCACTGCTGTTCATACTGGTGATGGACTACATTAGCAAACAGGTCAAAGGGGACAGATCAGCAAAGTTGCTGTATGAAGACAATGTGGTATTACAAGCAGACTCTGAACAGGAGCTTCAGCAAATGATAGGGGAATGGAATGCAAAACTGAAGGCACATGGAATGAAACTAAGTACAGATACCCAGCTGTTATAGCAGCAAATGGGAGATGTCAGAAGCAGCTGAAAATCTGAGATAGAAGAGCAAATAGTGGAACAAGTAAACAGCTTGAAGTACCTGCCAGGTGTGGTTGTGTAGCAAGGAATTCTGAATGAGAAAGCCAAAGATAAAATCAAAGGGGGTGCAGCCAACTGGCAGAGTATTAGGGTAGTGCATGACAGAAAAATGACAAAGAAGCTGAAAAGTTAAGTGTATAAAACAGTGGTGAGACCTGTACAGACCTGGGCAGTGAAAGGTACAGACCTGTGACAGCCAGACGTGTGTCCAACAGTGGCAACCGTTGATGTGACACCCCAACCACATGAAGAAAATGGGAAAAGAGGGTTTATGATGATCTATAAGTAAATAAGAACAATAAGCTATATACTTCCTCTATAACAACAGTGTTTCCTATCCATATCTACTTAGAAAGTCAAGCAAAGGAACCGGTTGTTCACTGACAGCGTGCTGCGTCTTCCATTACAGAACCTAAATGAAATAAAGGAAATGATCTGCTTGTAAATGGTTTCATAAGAAAATGCACTAAGTTAAATATGTAAATGACATCTGTTTCACCAAGTATCTTGCAGTCACACACAGACTGTGATATAATGAGGGTGTGGCCACCCAATTTCCAGCAGTTAACTCCTCCAACTATGAACACAGAAATGTGTCCATTTATAATTTAAAAACTGTCCTACCCATGTTACATATCCACATTTTACCTGCTGTAATGAAACAGTAGATTATAATAATTAATATCTCTATCTGACTCTCTGCTTTGTCTCTTACCCTACAAGCCTACCTCTGCTTGCCAATTGTCACGTTTGGTTTGCTGCCCTCTTTGAAAGAAAATAGGGACTTTATTATGTGAGATAAGCCACAAAGTGAAACAGAGCTGTAATGCATGTAATACGCTTTTTAAATTCAGGGAATTTCTCTAAATATTTCAGAAAATATTCATAATTTGATTTTTACTCAGATTATTTAACACTATTAATTGAGACTCACTTCTTAGCATAAATGATTGTGCAGTTTTGTTAGAAATGATAATTCACAATATGTGATGCACGTTCTGGAAGAATAACAATTTAATAATGCAATTCATGATTACGCTGAAAGTTTAGGAAAAGTATTAAAAGTTCTAGTACTCACTAGCCTGAATTTCATTTGTGAAATGAAGTTTCACCAACAGCTGTTTGTTTTATATCTAATTGCAGAGTCTACAGCTGACTGCCAATCATTTAGTATTGTCCAGTTAATTCAGATATAATTTCTATCTTCAAAAGGGAAAAAATCAATAATGAACTCTCCCCTTATATTTAACCATTAATCCCCATTTATTTCACATCTTTTCCCACTTTAGGTAAATATGTCTGACCAAGAGACAAATTAAGAATACATATTTTTATGACCTGTCAATGTCTGTAGTTGTAATCTACAAAGTCTTGTTCCACTGTTTTATATGTGCACATGAAGGCATTTTCAGTACTAAGAGAAAGACAAAAACACAGATACCAGATGAACAGCTCGGTCTTCACCTCATAGCCAATAGTATGTAAGTATTAAAGTATAAATAGTAAGTCTGATGAGGTGACCTGGAAGGTCGTTAAAATGCTCACTTTGTCCTTGCAATAAAGAATTTTCCTTCTGCTGTGCCACTTCGACTTTTTATACATACTATTTTCAGTGCTAAGTTGTTGAGTTTGCAATATTGCTTTATGAATCACTCATCATTTGATCCACTGGCTGATAATGTGACAAATTAAATGACCAGTTCAACTATAATTACATTAAATAGAAAGTGTACCTTACTAGGTGTGGTGCTTAAGACATCTTATTGCAATATTACCTGATGCTAACCTGTGCTCCTATATTACTGTTTGAATCTCTGAGATAAAATATGAAAATTATTTTTTTTTTCTTTACAGATAGTAGTGCTATGGAATTGTGAAAAATCTTTACCTCCAAAAAGCAAGTGGCCCTCCACCCCAGTGCCTATTACAGTTATCACAGGAGAGAACAAGGTAAGTAGGGCAAGAAAAAGTAGCAGTTCTACCTGGGTGGTCTGCATAGATAGCAAATTGTACATTCAGCCATGTTTATTTTACCTGGGCTACCCACTGCAGGGGAAAAATCTTTAAAGAGCATTATTTCACACATTTTTTTAATATTTGGTCAGTTTATATCCACTACAAAATACATTGCTTCTCAACCAAGTAGTTTTTGATTTCATATCCATTAAGAATACAAAGAAATGGAAGTGTGCATCTGTGAGAAAGGCCTTCATCAGATTGCACCACCAAAACATTCGGCTTCTTAGCTTGAGTCAAACCACCACTATAATGCATATTAAAGGTCTCAAATCCATTCATGACTTCTCTGAACAATATTCAGATGTTCAATCTGCCAAGCATTTGGTGACAATTACTGATACTATGTGTTCTCCCCATTACTAAGTTCCCAAAATGTCTGGCTGTGGTACTATGTTTTAGTTTAGCAATGGCTATAAATCCCCCAGATTTTGTAGCACTGATGACTGATGATAGTTGTATGTAGAGTTTAAACATTGCAGAAATAATTTACTGGAGAACTTATCTGTGTACCTCGAGCTGATACTCTGATGCATATGTTTATGTCCACAAACATATATACATACATACATACCATATACCACCTTTTTAAATAAAATGTTCTTCCATCATGAGATAAGTAAGGCTCAGATACTCGGGCTTGAGACAAATGGTTGTGGCAATGCATGATACTTTGTCAGCTGGCCTACCTTGGAGGAGGGAAAGGATTCCAAACTAGGGCAATAATCCACAACGAAGACTGAGGCGGCAGTATTGCCACAAGTCAGTTTGAAATATTGCAGATCATCCATAGACAATTTCCAAAAAAAAAGAAAATATATATATATATATATATATATTTTTGTTTTTTTGTTTTTTTTATTCAGCTGCTCTTACTGTAACTGACTTGGTTGCTTGTCTGCGTGCTGTTATCTGTTCAGTCACTCTTACTCTGCACTTATTAATGCTTGTTAGTAGCCTTCTAATTTACTGCCTTCTGCACTTGTTTTTTAGTCATTTGTTAATTTAATTGTATTTATTTGAATGGTATTTGCCATAGTGTTGCTACACACTTGGGTGTGATGGCCTGTGCTACAATTTGAATTGTATTTACTGCTGTTTTAGCTGCTTTTCTGTAACAAAAAAAAAAAATTCTAAGCTTGTTTCCTGCCTTTCCTGTAACTAGACAAGTCCAGATACAGACTTGCTGTATTTAGGACTGTTGGTAAGCTTCTGAGCCCCCTAAGCCTTTCTGTGTTGGAGGGAAGCCTTCTAGCTTATCAGAGGGAGTGGTAAGCACTAGGTAGCCTATCTACCACAGGAAGAGTGGGTTTTGGCCCTGAAACTGTAGTTCATTGACCATTTGGGCAGTTTTTCCATCTCTTTCTACTTTCTTATTAAAAGCCCATTTTGCGTTTGGTCCCTGCCTTTCCTATATCTAGTGTAGTCCAGGTACAGATTTGCTGTAGCCAGGACTGTTGCTAAGCTTCTGAGCCCCCCAAGCCCTTCTGTGTTGGAGAGAAGCCTTCTAGCTTACCAGTGGGAGTGATAAGCACTAGTTAACCTATCTACCACAGGAGGAATGGTTTCTGGCCCAGAAATGATAGTTTATTGGCCGTTTGGAAGCTTTTCTATCTCTTTCAACCTTCTGATTTAAAAGTCTGTGTTTGCACTTGTTTCCTGCCTTTTCTGTTACTAGTCTAGTCCAGGTACAGATTTGCTGTATCCAGGACTCTTTGTAAGCTTCTGAGCCCCCCAAGCCTTTCCGTGTTGGAGGGAAGCCTTTTAGCTTATCAATGGGAGTGGTAAGCATCAGGTAGCCTATCTACCACAAGATGAGTGGTCCCTGGCCCAGAAATTGTAGCTATTGGCTGTTTGAGCAGTTTTTTTCCATCTCTTTCAACTTTCTGGTTTGAAAGCCGCACTTGTGCCTGTTTCCCACCTTTCCTATAACTAGCCTAGTCTGGTTACAGAGTTGCTGTATCCAGGATTGTTAGTAAGCTTCTGAGCCCCCCAAGCCTGTGTTGGAGGGAAGCCTTCTAGCTTATCAGTGGGATTGGTAAGCACTAGGTAGCCTATCCTTCATGGGAAGAGTGAGTTTTGGCCCAGAAATTGTAGTTTATTTGGCCATTTGGGCAGTTTTCCATCTCTTTAAACTTGCTGGCTTAAAAGCCGTACTTGCGCTTGTTTCCCACTTTTCTCTGTAACTAGCCTAGTCCAGATACAGAGTTGCTGTATCCAGGACTGTTGGTAAACTTCTGAGCCCTGCAAGCCTTTCTGTGTTGGAGGAAAGCCTTCTAGCTTATCAGTGGGAGTGGTAAGTACAAGGTAGCCTGTCTACCATGAGAGGAGAGGCTCTTGGCCCAGAAATTGTAGTTTATTGACCATTTGGACAGTTTGTCCATCTCTTTCAACTTTCTGGTTTAAAAGACCACATCTGCACTGGTTTCCCATCTTTCCTGTAACTAACCTACTGGGTAGCACTAGAAAGCCTTAAACTGATACAAGCCTTCTAGCTTAGAAGAGAGACTTTGTAGTGATTAAGCATCAGTTTTCTGTACTTTCTTGCTGTACTTAACAGTTTTCCACCTAAACGCAGATTTTCCAGCATTTATTGTGATTTAAAAGCTTGTTTTTTTCACATATTGTACTTATTTGACTGCCTGCACTTTTAAAAAGTTGTTTTTTGTTTAAATAATTTGTTTAACTGTTGTAGGCTACACACTAAAGTATGATAGCCTTTTCTGATCGTTTGTAGTCGTTTAAAGCTGTTTTAAGTGTATTTTTTTACTGTTTTTGCCTTATCTTTTCAAAAAAAAAAAAAATTCCTTGTTTCCCACTTTTCTAAGCTAGTATAGTCTAGTTTTCAGGCTAGTGCTGAATTCAGGGCTGTGATACTAGTTTCTGAGTTGCCCATACCTTACTTGGATAGAAGGAAGTTTCTCTGTTCACCTGTGAGAGAGCGGAGCTTTGAGCAACTTATCTGTCCCTGGAGTGGTTCCAGCCCAGAAGTTAGTTGTTTACTGACCATTTTGGGCTAATTTCTATTTCTTTCATTTCTCTACTATAAAAACCGAGTTTGCACAGTTTTGCGCATCGGGCAGTGCTGGTTAGTTACGGTTAAATTATTCCCGGCTCCACTAAGTCTCCTCTTCTGTTTTTCCCTTGAAACTAGTCTAACTTTCAACCTAAGCACTCAAAAAGCATCTTACAGCCCAGCACTTGCTCAGACCTAAAAGCAAGCTCTAATATAACCTGACACTGATTGCCCAGCAGGGCAAAGCTCTTTATTCATCCCTCACCAACCAAGTGACTAAGCAGCTCACCCTACTATTCAGGCATGACCAAAGGGCAACTCCAGGTGCACTCTCCAGTCCAGCTGGTGAATCTGGGTATCCTGAGGCAATGTTACAACTGCTTCATGTACACAGACAACCCTCTCCTCCTACCACAAAACACTAACATATGCAAGATATGCAATTATACAACCAAACTGGAAGCTAAGCTGTCTCCACCCAAGACTGGAACAGACAGTCAAGAGGAGAAGGTTAACACTTGCACCACACCTCCAGCTGCACATAGACCTACTAAAACAGCACTGGCAAAAAATACACATAAATACATAAAATCATACTCAGAAGCTCTGAATAAAAACCTGCAAAAGCATAAGAGACCTCCAAAGCAGTCCCCAAACAACCTGCACTTCCCGTCACAAACCAGACAACACATAAAACACAAAATCAGTGTTCCACACAATCACAGCCCTTAAGGCGAAATAACATACCTAACACACTAGTAATAGGTGAATCTATAGTCAGGCACACTGACGTCCCACTCACTAGGCTGGACAAGGAGAAGGTTACTGTTAGTTGCCTGTCGGGAGCTAGAATCCGCCACATAACACAAGCACTCAGGTCACTCCAGAACAAGTACAAATATGACTCTGTCATTCGTTCATGTTGGTGTGAATGACCTGAGACGTACCTCCCTGGACTACATGAAAAGAGACATGGAAGAGCTCTCTGATCATGTAGCCCAGGCTGGTATGACCCTGACCCTGAGTAGCATCCTGCCCTCACCAAGAATGATACCTCAGTATAAAGAAGAAATTATCAATTTCAACAATTGGTTAAGCTTCTGGTGTCATTCAAAGGGGATCCAGTGTCTGTCAGTCTGGGACGACAAGCCGCGTTGCTTCGCAAGAGATGGCTTGCACCTGTCACCCCTAGGCTTTCGAATACTGGCCAAGGCTTTTGCTGCCCCCATAGTGCCTTTTTTAGGCAAGGCTCAAAAGTCAAACCCACTTCCATAAACAGTACAATTAACAAAAAACTGAGGGTTATGCTACTCAACACCAGGAGTTTAAATCTCAAAATGCATGCGCTTGAAGCACTCCACAGTATGGAGAACATCGACATCTGTGCAGTAACTGAAACCTGGTTCAAGGCTCCAGAGGGCACCCCAGCACTACCGGGCTACAACTCATATCACAAGTTTCGGCCACAGAATATGGAATGAAACACAAAAAAAGGGGGTGTATCCATATTCATCAAGGATACCTACACCTCCAGGTTAGTGGTGCAGCACGATACCTCTGATATCATCCATGTGCAACTAACATTGGGCAAATCTGCATTGCAAATTGTGGCCTGCTACAGATCACCCTCCATAACCCAGGACCACCACTCTATCTTTCTGGAGACGCTGGAAAACATGCAGGTCCTACAGAACACCCTGGTATTGGGCGATTTCAATTACCCTACCATTCACTGGGAAAACTACTTGAGTACAAATTCCTAGGCCCAGCACTTCCTGGAATTCATCACCTCAAATGCCCTGGATCAGCTGGTAAACTCCCCTACCAGAGGTGAAAACATATTGGACCTGGTCATCACCAACATGGGCGATAGGTGTTCCACACCAGAGGTCAACCCGTCACTGGTTAGATCAGACCATAAACTAATCACACTGGATGTCCACACCCCAACACCACCCCTAACTAACGAAACCACAGAAAAAAACTTTTCTAAAGCAAACTTCACCTCACTTAAGACAGAAGTGGTAAGTTTCACAGCCCCCATGCTAAAGGATAATGCTGTCCAAGATGCAGAAACCTTTACAAATGCACTCTAAGAGCACTTACAAGGATGCATAGATCATGCCATCCCCAGAAAAAACAAGACTCACTCCTCTAAGAGAAGGAAACCAGTTTGGTGGACCCCTGCAATAAACATGCTATACAATAGAAGGAGGAAACTAGTTCAGAAAAAAAGCAAATCCCAAGAAGGAAAGACATCCCTGATCAGTATCAGTAAGAAACTAAGGTCCCTCATGAAATCAACCAAGGCTAACTTTGAAAGTAAAATAGCCAAGGATTCAAAAGATAACCACAAAGCCTTCCTTGGCTATGTTAAGAATCTAAGTGGCAACTCGCAGATATGCACTGAACTAGTGCAAAATAGCACAAAATATACTGAACCTACTGATATTGCCAGCATCCTGGCAGATAGATTCAGTGCAAACTTCACCCCCCTCTCACTTCTAAAAGGGCCCACAACAGTACCGGAAAAGTGTAGTGTCCCAAAAATCACAGATGCACAGGTGAAAACAGCCCTTTCAAAAGCCAAAAACACAGCGTCAATGAGATCAGATGGTGTCCCAGGCTGCGTCTTGCACGAACTACAGAACGAACTAACCCCCACCTAAACATGCTGTTCAACCTCAGCCTCTCCACAGGCTACATGCCATGGAATGGTGCACAGCAATGGTTATTCCTCTCCACAAAGGAGGGGCCACAACTGACCCTGGTAACTATCACCCCATAAGCCTGATTAGCCTGGTCTGCATGGCTATGGAGTGCATCATCATGGAACTCATTAACAAAGACATTGGGAACCTCCAAACACTTGATCCGACCCAGTTTGGCTTTGTTAAGGGCAGATCATGCCTACTAAACCTGGTTGACTTCTTTGAGACAGTCACCAAGGCCATAGACGAAGGAAAGGTGGTTCACATAGCCTACCTTGACCTCGCCAAGGCTTTCGACACCATTCCCCACTCGGGTATTACAGAAAAACTCACCAGCCTGAACATAAACCCCTACATCATGAGATGGGTTGCCAACTGGCTTACAGACAGAACTCACACGGTAAGAATAGCAGGCTCCAGGTCTGACTCTAAACCAGTCACAAGTGGTGTCCCACAAGGCTCGGTCCTGGGACCTCTACTGTTCGACATATACTTCTCAGATGTACAGGCAAACACAGGAGGACTATGGCTAACCAAGTTCACCGATGACTGCAAACTGGGAGCCATAATTGACTCTCCAGCTGATATGGACATCCTCCAAAAGAGCCTTACTGAGATGGACACCTGGTGTCAAAGTCATGGCCTCAAGCTAAATGCAAAAAAATGCATAGTCATCCCATTTGGGATAAACAAAACACCCACGAATTACCACATAAGCGGCAGCCCCTTAATAGAGAGGAGGTAATAAGAGATCTGGGGACCCAGGTAGATAATAATCTCTCCATTGACAATCATATAGCCAAAGTAGTTAGGAAATCCTTCTATGTAGCCCATCTAATTACTAAAGGATTTGCATCTAGAAATTAAGAGGTTATAGTGCCCCTCTACTCATCACTCATTAGACCCATCATAGAGTACAATGCCCCATTTGGGATGTACCTCACAAGACACTTCCTACAGCTGGAAAGACCACAAAAGTACCTCACCAAGAGGATTACTGGCCTCAAACATATGTCCTATGCAGCCCGACTGAAAAAACTCTGGCTGCACTCAGTGGCACATCGCTTACTCAGAGGTGATCTCTGCCTGACTTACAAAGCCATGTCCAACTCAGAATTGATGGACATGCTCCACCTAAAGAAATCCAAGTCACTACGAGCCACTCGCTCTAGTGAGCTAAACCTTGCCACAACAATAAATAGAACATACTGGAGGGATAGATTTCTGTCACAGAGACTCCCCATGCTTTGGAACAAAATTCCAAATTAAATCAGGCAGAGCCCCTCACTAACACTCTTCAAGAGAAATCTTGACGAGTGGATGGGTAACAGAAAATACACCACTGGTATCACTTCATTGGCTCTGCTTGACAGAGGATCAGTTAATTAATCAATGGGGTGGCAAATGCCGACACACTCTGGCTAAGGTTATAAATGCTCTCGGGCACATAGCCTAGTACCTACCTATGAACATCAGTGCATGCTGCCATTGGGGTGGCAATGTAGGTAGGGAAACAAAAAAATTCAAACTACCCAAGAATGGTTACTTACCTCAGAATTTCCTGGAAAACAAAAGCAAATAAATAAATAATATATAACAAATGTTCACAAGCATGAATGTGTGCATGTTTACACATTTATGCATTTATACATATATAGTGTTGGAGAATATGTCAGTGAGGGTGCAAAGGATGAAAGGGTAGTAAGGTCATCTATAATCAGTAAAGTACTAAAAAGACATAAGGAGGGTAGGGGACATTGGTTAAGTACGTTAGGTGATATGACCTGAAGAGGGGCACCTGCATACAGCTTGTTTGAACAAATGAACTTTAAGCTAGAAATGAAACCTCATGCATCGTGTTAAGTCTTTTACATGGTTATGGAAGAATTCCTAAAGTTCTGCACCAGGAACTGAAAAGCTATGGTTTGTGCACTGTACTAGACTTGAGTGTGCTTGCTTTCTTACATTATAGGAGGGGATTTTCATGGTTAGCTTGGCTGCTAGAGGGTCAAAGGCTTTCAGAATGTAATAGCTGATTTATTTTTATTTATTTTTATTTACATTTTGATGATAGAGTTAGGCCTACTAGGTAGAGTCCATTTTAAGGGGAAACTCGGATATGGAAAAGACAAATACGTAAATGTAAAATGTAATTGGTTAAAGCCAAGCTGTAAACAAATATAGGATTGTATATTTCAACATAATAATTCAAGAGGGGAAGATATAGAGAAATTTTGAAACATGAGCTAACACGTAGTAGAAAAACTTGTATTAATAATTACATATGTAGTATTGTGGTGAAGAACAAGATATTTAATATATTTAACTGAGAGAGAGCCTAGCATCAGATTTGCTCTAAATTTAAAAGATATCCACATGGCTTTATTGAGCCTTTAACACTGAGGGTTATGATCAGGTCACCAATCATCACTGATTTATTATGTATTTGACACATGGATGCCAAGAACTTCGCCTTGACAGTGAACATCAAGAGGTGAATTTCTTTGCATCCATGTCAAGAACACAATAATAAGTTAGGATTGGAGACCCAACTGTAATAATCTGTAGTGCACGGAGCTTTTATCTGCTCCATGTACTACAAGTTAAAGCACAAAAGAAAAAAAATGCTAAGTATTTTACTGACTTTCACAGCCATAAAGCACCTAGTGAGAGCTGTCAGGAAAACAGCGTAATACAGTCCCTTCTGTTTGCACTCACCTTCCCACATCCTGTGATTCTGGTAATTTTTAAGTTTATTACAGGAAGTTATGACACGTTACTAATGAACAGCAAGCAGAACCAAGTATTTTCCTCTGTTACTGTCTTTTGCTGGTCATACAGGCACATTTTACCTGATGAGCACTAAACCCAGCCTTAACATTAGCAGGGTCCCGTGCCACTCTGGAGCTTAATTTCCAAATATTGAAGTGTAATTAGCATGCTCCATGCACTACAAAGATGTTCTTGCCTCTCTCTCTCTCTCTTTCTCTCTCTCTCTCTCTCTCTATATATATATATATATATATATATATATATATATATATATATATATACCCTGTTAATTGTCAGAGCATATTATTGCTGTGAACAGTAAACAATAATTTGTCTTTAACACATTCAGCTATATTTTTGCATTAACTGGTGATGCTTCCAACTAGAATAGTTAATGAGCAAGTATTCCTTTAAAATGATGTTTAAAAGGATGCCTTTTAGAGGAGTTAACCTTTTGATGTGGGGGCGGGGGTTGTTGTACCTGGAACAGTGGTTCTGGAGAGTCTATTGGAGCAAACAAGAAGACATTGCAGAATAACCTGAGGAAGCATGAACAACATCCATTAGGAATTCAGAAAATTGAAAAGTGGTTAAAACCAAGTTTCAACTATATCAAAATTCATATGAGTGGCTGTGATTTTTCTTTGTGAGCCTAACAGAAAAGGTCTATTATATACTTTCTTCTGTTTTACCTGTATATACAAGTAAGGTCCATAAGATTATTTTTTTCTTTTGTTCAGTAGTACAGTAAAACTTCAATATTTTATGGATTGGTCATTTTTACTTTAGAGTGTTGTTTTATGGACTGGTAGTCTGTACTTGAGTGTTGGTTTATTTACTTATTTATTTATTTACTGGCATTTGTTTTCTGGGAAAGTCCAACTGGGCACAGGTGCCCTTTCAAAGCAAAGGCCCAGGGAGAAAAGCTCCAAGGTATCATATCCAATGCAATCAATTTTTACAATAACAATTTTTATAATGCAGTTTCAGTGAAAACATAGCATAATGGTCAGTAGAATAAAATGTGTACTGATATCCAAAAACATTTAATTTACAAGCCTTGTACTGAGACTTTAGAGATGGAGGAGGGGTTTATAAGACAGGTAGGAGTAATTGAAGAAGTACAACAGACTGAGGTTTTAGAGGAGACAAGCGAGTTGGAATGTTTATAGAGAAGTAGAGATGGAATAGTAATTAGGTTCTGATAATTAGAAGTAAGTATACTAGTTTAAGAAGTGCAATAAAGTAAGATACAGTAAACTCTCAGTTAACCAGAACTGAAGCAACCGGCACTCTCAAGCAACTGGCAAAACAAATCGAAGAAATGCAGTACAATTTTCATGTGTTGCACTTTCTGTTTTCCCCGCAAAAACATACCTTAAGTTTTTAGAGTTTTAGAGATTTAGAAAAGAAGATAGGAATAAATTCCCTCTCTCCCCAACCTGAGAACAAGTCGAACCAAACAAATAGTATAGGTGCAGTATTACTCAGGCCAATTTTTAATAATTGCTGTCAAGCAACCAGAAACTACAGTTATCCAGCATCTACTAATCCCCATGGGTGCTGGTTAACTGAGAATTGATTGTATTACAAGGGAATAAGCAGGTTAAGTGATTTACTGCTATAAAGGGAGGTATAAGAAAGGTGATGGAGTGTGTTAGAGAATTATGTCCCAGATGAGGACCAGGGACAAAGCCAGGAGGCAAAGAGGAAGTCTTTTAGCAATGGTTTGAAAAGGTGAAGCTGCTGTGTCATAGACCTGATTGATATAAGAATTTTGTTCCAAGATCTAGCTACACTATTGGAATCGAGACTGACCCCAGCAACCCTTTGTGGTTTGTAGATGATAAGCAATTGTTTATTAAGTAACCAAAGGGGTGATTTGGAAGATAGTATTAGAGTAGGGGTCTATTTGCTGGACAGGTAGATGGGGTATGGATGATTTTGTTGGTTAAGGTGAGCTGAGTATAAGACTGAGCCAGTTAAGTGTTTTAGTAGTAAATAGTGGTGGGTATGGTAAGGTTTGTTGCAAGCAAATCTGGTAACTTTCTTGTAGCACTTTTCAAATTTAGAACTAAGTAAGGCTTGCAGGTTGGTCATGATAGGAACTTCATATAAGAAAGCGGGTAAGAGGTAAGTGATAGCTAAAGTTACATTGGCATTACGACTTTATAGACTGGATTTCTGTACTTCAATGTGTTAGTTTATGGACTGGTCACCTCTACATCAGAGTGTTGCTCTATGGACTGATAGTCTCTACTTCACAGTGTTGTTTTGTAGATTGGTAGCCTCTAACTTGCAGTATTATTTTGTAGATTGGTAGCCTCTACTTCAGAATGTTGTTTTATGGATTGGTAGTCTGTACTTCACAGTGTTGTTTTGTAGATTGGTAGTCTCTACTTTGCAGTATTATTTTGTATACTGGTAGTGTCTACTTCAGAATGTTTTATGGACTGATAGTCTGTACTTCACCATGTTGTTTGGAAGATTGGTAGTCTCTCGTTTGCAGTATTATTTTGTAATTTGTAGTCTCTACTTCAGAGTATTCTTCTATGAACTGGTAGTCTCTACTTCACAGTATTGTTTTGTAGATTGGTAGTCTCTACTTCACAGTATTATTCTGTAGATTGGTAGTCTGTACTTCAGAGTGTTGTTCTATGGGCTGGTAGTCTGCACTTCATCGTGTTGTTTTGTAGATTGGTAGTATTTACATCGCAGTATTATTTTGTAGATTGGTAGTCTCTACTTCAGAGTGTTGTTTTATAGACTGGTAGTCTGCACTTCACCGTGTTGTTTTGTAGATTGGTAGTATCTACTTGGCAGTATTATTTTATAGATTAGTAGTGTCTACTTCAAAGTGATTTATGGACTGGTAGTCTTTACTTCAGAGTGTTGTTTTATGGACTGGTAGTCTCGTCTTCAGAGTGTTGTTTTATGAACTGGTAGTCTCTACTTCAGTGTTGTTTTATGGACTGGTAGTCTGTACTTCACTGTGTTGTTTTATGGACTGGTAGTCAGTATTTCACCATGTTGTTTTATGGGTACTAGTTTGTACTTCACAGTGTTGCTGCTGCACCTGAGGGAATGGTGGTGATTGCCAAATCCATAGTCATGCTAGTCAGTTCCATCTATTGAGCAACTAACCAAAAAGGAAGACTTCAAACCATACCTTCCATCCTTCAAACAATACACCCAATGACGAGACTAGACTGGAGTTACCAAAATGGAATCCTCTCAGCCAGCACAGGTAACCGATAAATCTTTAAAGACTTTAATGGATATGGAAGAGACTGACTACCAGGACTATGATAAAGGTGACAAAAATACAGTTAGACCAAGTTTGTGTTACCTCTGAGGCACAAGCTCAAAAGTTTTACAGCTGAACATTTTCTCTTAACAAAATGGCAAGGTATCAGTTATGTGATTTAAAGCTCATTATTAAACTCTGGTTTGATACTGAGGGTCAACATTCTGAAACTAAAATGCTAGAAGTATTAGCCATTGATGCATTTAAAAATGCTTTCTTTGCTACTTTATCAAAGTAGGTACAGTAGAACCTCCATAGTTGAGCACCTCCCTACACTGACCACCTCAAGTTGACCTAATTTTCATAGACAAGACATGCGCCACATACACTCAATGCAAGACTGACCTCTCTATATTGACCACCTCTGTAAGCTGTATCTTGACCACTTGAACTGTGACACACAGTATTAATTTACCCTCTATAACTTGACCAGTTGAGTCCACTCTACACTAAGGGATAGAAGGTGTGGGCTTTGTCCCTTAGTTGTATTTTTTCTTTAGTATAAGTTCTTTTCTTTTCATGTTTTATTATTACCACATGTTGGATTAGGCCTAACATCCTATTGTATATCACGTGTCGCAATAGATTTTTTCAATGTGAAGGACTGGCCTGAATTGTAGGTACATCCTACAATTACTGAAAAATTTTACAGTTAATTGAGACATGATGGCCCAAAGGAAAGAACTCAAAGAGCTGACATTGAAAGAAAAGTTTGATCTTCTACATTTTTTGGAAAGCAGCAGACAAAGAAAGATGGTGGAACATTTTGGTGTTAGCAAGACCAAAGTTAGCAATATCCAAAACCGTAAAGATGAGTACTTGGAGAGATATGGTAAAGAAAGTAGAGACCTACAGCCAAAAAGGAGGAAAACTTCCCTCGATGAAGTCAATAAAGCCACATTAAGCTGGTTCAAACAAATGAGGGAAGTTAACGCCCGAATTTCTGGGCCGATGATCCAAGAAGTTGCTAAAAAATTCACACAGGAATTTGGGGTGGCAGATTTACAAGCATCAAGTGGTTGGTTTGAGAAATTTAAACTGTGACACAAGATCTCCCAGAAAGTCTTCTATGGTGAATCCAATGAATTTCTAGTAGAAGCTGTGGATCAAAAAATTCCCAGACTTCGCCAGAGGCTTTAAAGATGATGACATCTTTAACGCTGACGAGTGTGGACTCCTTTTCAAGGCAATGCCTGACAGCAGCCTCATCATGAAGGGTGACAAATGTAAGAGCAAAAAACTTTTACCTTAATCAAAGAGAAACTAAAGTCCTTGGTGACTGGTAAATCGGCAATGCCATGTGCATTAAAGAACCTGAAGCCAGAAGACCGCCCCATCACTTGGAGATCAAACAAATGCACGTGGATAACAGGTTCCCTATTTGAGGAGTGGTTAAAGGGGTATTGATAGAGAAATGAAGAAGAAGAAACAGTCTATTCTACAGTCAGTAGACAACTGTCCTGGCTATCAGCAAGCGAATCATCTCACAAGCATGACACTGAAATTTCTGCTTCCAAATATGACCTCAGAAATCCAACCTCTTGACCAAGGCATCATCAAAACATTTAAAATGCACTACCAAGCCCATCTCCTGCAGTGGGTCATTACTAATACATAAACATGTGGTCTGCCTGTGGAAGCAACTTCATCTGATGCATCAGTTAACGCTCTGGATGCTGTTCTCTGGATCAGTTCTGCCTGGAATAAAGTTCATCCAAAAATGATACAGAAATATTTCAAGAAATATGGATTTGTCACAACCCAAGAGCATGATGTTTTGTGTCCATCAGACAGTCCCATCTCCCATGGTAGAATTCAAAGGAGTAGATTTTGAAGGTTTTGTTGCAATGGATGATGAGGTGGCAACCTGTAATGAACCTGATCCAGAAGCAATTTTTTGCAAGTGATATTGACCAAAGTACAGACCAGCGTAAAAGTGCATGAAGCAGCTGATGAAGTAGAAGAAGCAAGTGAGGATGACACAGAAATTGCAGAGACTCCAAAAGAAAAAGATGTCAGGCATCTGATAATGCAGCTGAAGTTATTTGCTTTGGAAAATGCCCAGGTATGCTGAGTGGTGTAGTCAGTGTTGAGAGTGCTTTCTCCACTTACTTTAGTAATAAGAATAAGAAACAGACCAAGACTGACTCTTTTTTCAGATAACATGATTAAACCATGAGAAAACAGTAAATGTATTGATTTTGTATGATACTTTATGTATGATTTTACTGTGTTTTGATTATGTATATTTTTTATGATATTCAATAATAAAAGCTGTACAAGAAAGCAAAGCACATGTGCATATCAGTACAGTAGGCCTATTTCCTTATGTTGACCAACTTTGTAGGTTGACCAGTTTGTTGCAGTCCCTTGGGTGGTCAAGTTACAGAGGTTCTACTGTAATTCAAACTCACACTAATGATATTGAAAATTTTGTTGTGCTAACAGAGAGATTGTTATGCAATGAAACCGTGTATAAAATTGAATAATCTGAATTTATGGTAAAGCCTGTGTCTGATTCTGGTAGAAAAACAGAAAGTATGACGTGTAGAAATACCAGGCCAAATTCATAAATGCTCCCATGAGGTATACAGGATGTGTATACCCCAAGGTAAACTTTTCAAAGACATGCGGCACCCCATGCCAGATGCTAATGAGGAAGTCTGGGGAGAGGCATATGATAATTAACCATGTGCCCGGCCCCACAATTCTTCTGTTTCTAGAATCACGTGCTTGTGTAGATTAGCATGGCTGATCCTTGCACATTGCAGTAGTGAACACAGCCAAAAGGCCAAGTTCCCCATAATCACCTAACAGATAAGTACTGGGAAGTTTAATGGTAAGGCAGGGTTAGGAGGTATGCAGGACTTCAAAGCTGGATCATGGTCAAATAGGGCCCTAGGCAGGAAGATGGATCAAGATCCCCCTGCATCCCCATCCCCAGTGTTCCCCCCAGCATCCCAGCTCAGCAGCCATTCTAGTATCCCATTACTTCCCTAATCTTACCATGTAACACTGTTCAAACATGTCAATGTGCATATTATTGTCTTATTTACTTCTACAATGATTACAGATATTTGGATTTAATTTAAAACTTTTATTTGAAATTTAATAGCACAAACACTGATAGCCAATAACTAAATAAAACAATACAGTCTCACAACGAAAACAGACTTACCATGAGCAATAGTAACCTTTGCTGGCCTTGAAACATGCATTCATTGAAACTTCCTTATAGGTTCATAGGTAGGTACTAGGCTATCGGCCCTAGGGCCTATACAAGCCTAGCCAAAAAGGTACCCTGGCTTTTGCCACCCAAGAAATTTATTTTCCTGTGCCCCTGTTGAGCAGAGCCACAGAGGTGATCCCTGGGGTGAATTTCCTATTTCCCATCCAATCATCAATATTTTTCTTGAAGAGTGCTAATAAGGAGCTTTGTTTGATATAGATAAGTAGTTTGTTCCAGAGTATGGGGAGTCTCTAGGACAGGAATCTATCCCTCCAGCAAGTTCTGTTTTTTGTGGTGACAAGATTTAGGTCCCTAGAGCATGTAGCTGGGAGAGATTGGGATTTCTTTAAGTGGAGCATATCCAACAGCTCTGGGTTTGACATAGCTTTGTATATTAGGCAGAGATCGCCTCTGAATAAGCGATATGCGATGCAGTAAAGCTGGAGTTTTTTGAGACGGTCTGCATAGGGCATCTGTTTGACGCTAGTAATCCTCTTTGTGAGGTATTTCTGTGGCCTTTCCAGTTGTTGTAGATGTCTTGGGAGGTACATACCAAAAGGGGCATTGTACTCAATAATGGGTCTAATGAGTGACGAGTAGAGGGGAACAATGACCTCTTTTTTTCTGGATGAGAAACCTTTTGTGATGAGGTGTGCCATGTAGAAGGATTTCTTGACTACTGTGGCATTGTGATTATCAAAGGAGAGACTACTGTCCACCTGTATCCCAAGGTTTCTTATCACACTTTTGGTGTTAAGTAGACTACCACTTATGTGGTAGCTCATGGATACAGAGTTTTTACCAAAGGGGATGACAATACACTTTTTGGCATTGAGCTTGAGGCCATGGCTTTGACACCAGACATCTGTCTCAGTGAGGCCCTTTTGTAGGATTTCCACATCATTAGGAGTTTCAGTTATGGCTCAAAGTTTGCAGTCATCTGCGAACTTCATTAGCCAAAGACCTTATGTGTTAGCCTGTACTTCAGAAAAGTAGATACTAAACAGGAGAGGACCCCGGACTGGACCCTGTGTTACTCCACTTGTCACTGGTCTGAAGTCGGATTTGGAGTCTGCTACTTTCACAGTGTGGGTTCTGTCAGTGAGCCAATTGGAAACCCATTTTGTGACATAGGGATTTATACCTAGTTTAATGAGTTTATCTATAATTCCATAGTGTGGGGTGGTGTCAAAAGCCTTGGCGAGATCTAGATAGGCTGTGTGAACCACCTTACCCTCATCTATGGCTTTGGTGACTGCTTCAAAGAAGTCAATCATGTTTAGGAGACATGATCTGAGATGGGCCCTATAGGGGATGATGGGGGTAAAGTTAGCGCTGAACCTATCTACCAGGATGTTGGCAATATCAGTTGGTTCTGTATATTTAGTGCCATTGTGATGTAACTCAGAGCAGATCTGAGTGTTGCCACTGAAATTCTTGACATAGCTATATAATGCTTTGTGGTTGTTTTTAGAATCAGAGGTGATTTTGTTTTCATAAGTAGCTTTGGAGGATTTTATGAGGGATCTCAGCTTCTTACTGAGGCTGACCAGGGAGTTCTTCCAGTTATGGGATTTTACTCTTTTTTGCAACAGTTTCTTTCTTCTGTTGTAGAGTTTGTTTATGGCAGTGGACCACCAGATTAGCTTCCTTTTTTTGGAGGATAGCATCTTGGTTCTGTTAGGGATAGCACAATCCATGCGCTTGTGTAAGTGCTTATAAAGTGCAATTGTATAGGATTCAGCAGTCGTACCTCTACTGTCCATCAGCATGGGTGTCATAAAGTTTGCCACTTCTGTCTTAAGAAGCGTGAAGTTGACTTTGGGGAAAATGTTTATGGCGGTTTCCCTAATGGGGGGTGGGGGCAGGTTGTGAATGTCCAGGCTGATTAGCTTGTGGTCAGATCTGACCAACGAGGAATTGATATCTGGTGTGGAACACCAGTTGCCCATGTTGGTAATGACCAGGTCTAGGATATTGCTGCCTCTGGTGGGGGTGTGGATAAGTTGATCCAAGGCACTGGAATTTATGAATTCCAGAAAACGTTGAGCAAAATAGTTGGTACATGAGTAGTTTTCCCAGTTAATGGTGGGGTAGTTGAAATCACCTATTATTAGGGTGTTGGGTTGTACCCTAATATTTTCCAGTGTATCAAGAAATGAGGAGTGGGAATCCTGGGACATGGTGGGGGATCTGTAGCAAGTTACAATTTGGATTGCTGTCTTGCCCAGAGTTCATTGCACTTGGATAATCTTGGATGCATTATGCTGAGCAACTAGCCTGGAGGTGTGAATATCCTTAATGAATATGGACACGCCTCCACCTTTAGTGTTTCGGTCCAGGTTAGGTGGCTGAAATATGTGGTATGAATTATAGCCTGGCAATGAAGGGGTGCTCTCTGGAGCCTTGAGCCAGATCTCTGCAGCACCCCTTGTTAGAGTGTGTAACCCACATTATAACCCACATTCACATGTTTTTTGATTCACCTTCCTGATTGTATTAAATAATATTCCTTGTATAATGAAGCACCCCTTGTTAGAGTGTGCAACCCACATTATAACCCACATTCACAGAAAATGTATCTGGCCAGTGGTGATTAAATGTACCTTTGGGCTGTTTTCAAACCATGGACCCCTGCACACATTCTTATGGCCATGAAAAAAAATAATATGTTCTTTGATTCACCTTCCTGATTGTATTAAATAATATTCATTGTATAATGCAGCACTCCTTGTTAGAGTGTGTTTTAACTCTGTAGTTTTGAACATTTTTTCTGTAAGCAGTGAAACAAAACATATGAACCAATAATAAAAAAGCTACCCATTTCAGAATATTTCAACCATAAATGCCAATCAAATTGTTGTCATTATAACCCTCCAATAACAGTCAATATGCACAATCTCTGCAGAAATAAAAGTGATCTGAATAATTTCACATTAAAGAGATCTGTCAACTAATAGAGAGGTTGTTGTTGGCAAACAACTTTACATTTCAGTGCTTCATCTACAAATTCAGTGAACACTGCCCCTGAAGAATAAATTGCCTTGGTTACATTAGCAAAAATGCTGTGCTGGTGATATGCAGTATGAAATGGCTAAAAAACAGACTATAGGTTCATAGTCAATAGGCATCTCATTTAAAAGAGGATGAGCGTGTCCTCCTTTGAATGAGATGCCTAGTGACTATGAAGCTGTAGTCTGTCTACAATTCCCTATTACATATCACTCAGCGCCCCCCCCCCCCCACAGCTGACATGGGCCCTAGGCAGCTGCTTAGGTTGCCTAGTGATGGATCTAGTTCTACATGAGTGTATGCCAGGGACTGCATGTGTGACTATGGGTTTGTCTAGGAAATAGTGGTAAAGTAATTAGGAGGTTAAGTTAGGTGTGTGTCTGTGTGTGTGTGTGTGTGTGTATGTGCAAGAGAGAGACTGTTCATTATGAGAAGAACTAGAAGCTCAGTCTATTGGGCAGTTTAATTAGTTGAGTAAGGCCAAGATCAATGAGGTAATCCATTGGTTCAGAGTTCACAGTCTTGAGGAGACTGAGGCTGAAGTCACTGAAGATAATAATGCCATTGTGATTATTCATAGATAGAAAGACTTCATTAAGTAAGAGTTTGAATTTTGAGACATTTGATGGAGGGGGATGTCAACTAAAGAAATAATTTATTTGTCATGCTTTTTGATGTGCACTCAGAAAGCAAAGAGGTGACTAGTGTCATTCCTTAAGGATCAGTACTGTGACCGCATCTGTTTGGCATCTACTTCTCAGGCTTCCAAACCACTAACCAGACACATGGCTAACTACATTTGCTGATGACTGTGAGTTGGGTGTTGTCAGCTATTCACCAACATCAAGTATTTTTATTACTATAGTAAGGGTTAAACCATACAAATCAACTGGGTTTTAGAAATGGGGTTAAATTAAAGGCAAACAAATTTAGCATTGCCACCTCTGATAAGTCAGTCTTGCCAGTAGTTTACTGTATAGGGAGCACCCCATTCCAGACTGATATGGTCTTCAGAGATCTCAGAAACTTTGTAAATGATCCCATCCTTTGACCAGCAAGTAACAGCAATAGTCAGGGATGCCTTCCATGTAGACCAGTTAATAGCTAAAGTTATCTCAACCAAGTTAAACATTTGCATTCATCTAAATACTGCCCTGATCAGACCATCATAAAATATAATCAGATTTTAATATGCATCTTCCCATACCCATCAGACAGCTAGAAAGACATCTAGTCAAGGCAGGCTTGAAGCTCTATCCATATATTCTGTCTCCTATAGGGTTCCAGTTTTATGTTTGAAGACCATAAATATGACCATCTAAATAGTGAAAATTAAAGTGAAGTTATGGGGAAATATCCCCTCTTCTCTGAGGTACACCAACCCTGGAGTTAGTATTATTAAAGTAGTGGGGGGTGTCAGGGGGTGCAGACTCCCATATCAGGGAGTGTAGCAGGAGCTTCCTTCCCTGCGAAAATGTATTTTCCAGATGTAATGACAAGCCGTTATCTTCACTGTTGCATCCTGAGGGTCGCACCTACCTGTTTTGAAGTTTCAGGACTCACATTGAAGAGTTTCAGAATTCTTATATGGCAGCTGTTGTAGACTTCTTCATGGTTATTTATGTCTTACATTCTGTGTTGTTAAAAACCCAATCCTCTTTGATCTCCTAAGCCTCCACAAAACCGATGGCTCTACAAACTCTCAAACTAAAGACTTGAATCTTCATGAAATATGCACATTGGAAGGACAAATTAATTTTTCAGTTGTATACCCCCACTTCCTTTAAGGCAAACCTTGACAGGTGGATGGGCACCCATAAATTCATCCCAGGACTGACTTGTTTTCCCTCCTTGTAACATGAGATTCCTTATGAGAGTAGGTATTAGCAAAGTGATTAATGTCCAATTCTGCCATGTTAACTCTAAGAATCTGTTATTCTGTGAGTAATTTAAAAATTAGCAATAAACTTAAAATTAAGTTGTACTAATGCCAGCACTCTAGCAGTTAAAATATGAAAGCAATTTATCATGAAATAAAAATTAATGAGTGATTTTATAATTCTTACAAAGTTCTATAGTTATGAGAAAAAAAAAATCTTGACTACTGTGGTCTTCTGTAATGACCTCAAAAGAATAAAAAAATCAGATAATATGAAATGATTAACTTTGAAGAAAATGTAACCCAAGCATAAAATAAATGTTATGAAAACCTCAAAAAATGAAATGAACAGTATTCTAGCATTTCCTTCTATATGTGACAATGAAAAAAAATCAGTTTACCAAAGGTTACCTAATGACATTTCTAACACAGCTCACTTTTTTAAAATGGATGACTCATGAACTGAGAACTGGTACATGAAGGTTGAAAGGATCCACACTTCTCTTATTAACTTTAGACTTATCTGACTGATTAATTTATGTGTCAAACTTTTAGGTTAGATGCTGTCTGACAGACTGAAGAAATTTGTCAAGTGAAATTCTTTAGCACAGCAGTTTTTCAGAGAAATAAAATATCATATGAAAATGCTGAACAGTGTGTTAACATTTCAGAGGTAGCACATTTCAAAACTCTAAATGACCTTTTTTCTTTTGATGCAGAAGAACTTTCAGTGCATTGCATTATCACTTGTCTTCCATCCGTTCAGGATTTATGAATTCCTGCATGACTTCATAATGGACTCACACTACATATAGCAGTGATACTATAACTGTAGGAATGAAACATTATCATGTCCCAGAAAAGGCATCTATTAACATTTTTATTGATGGAAGGTATAGTTTTACAGCTTAATCTGGCATGCATATTTTATTTTTCATGGAAGTGTTATTCTCTAAATCTGATCCCTACAGTAACGTTGTACTCCTGGGGTAGCCATGTCATCAACTGCAAATGTGTTATTTTCTTTTTATTCAAGTTGGTCATCTTTGTGCTTTCTGCATGCCTTTGCAGTTTGTCTCTGAATCTCTGTCCTGTACCCGGTTTAATATTCTTGAAGGTTGTATTTGTTTGTGGAACTTACTGGGAATACTTTGCATCTTACCATTAGAAAATAAAGTAGCTATGGTATCAGTGGATTACCTAGTTCCACTAAGACATAGTTACCTAAATATATGTTTGCTTACAATATACTTTACTGTTTTATTTTTTGCCATCTTGATTATATTTTGTCACTGCCAGTATAAATCTGTGGCAGATATTCCTTAACAGACTATTTTTTACTAAGTAAATGTGCCTCTAGGCATATAATTTGCCCGGACTGATTATGCTAATGCAAAAAAGTATATAATCTTACTTTAATCTTTGAAGCATTCTGATTAGTTTAGATGAACTGATTTCTGTTATCATTGTACATTTGTTGATAACAACTATTTTTTGTTTTCAAATTGGTAATACTAAATAAATAATTATGAGCCTCTTATTTGAGGAACTTCTTGCTATAATCAGAAATATAATTTATCTGCTACTAGTGATCTAGTAATATATCCTTACATATCTTTACATATTTTCCTGTGCAGATAATTGTCATCATGGCTTTGTTTGGCTTACTACTTTTTCAGACAATATGGTGTTTGTTTTGTGTTATATTTGACCACAGCAGCTTTTTTTTATTTGGGAATGTTATTATTTTTATAGACAATTATCCAAAGCTATGTTATTTGGATTGTGCTTTAAGTCTTAATAATTTGATAGTTACTATATATACCAATGTATTAAATGAAAAATCTATGTCAAAATATTGAGCTTAAAAAGAAGTTGGAGTTATGCAGACTTATGCATGAGTAATACTGCAATTAAAGAATGAAGTAAGAATAAAAAAGAGCATATGTACAATCATTAAAGGTACCTGTAGTTACTTTTGGCAATCACCTCCATGATAATGAAGAAATCAAAAGATGTAATAGCCACTGTAATGTATTTCAGTTTGCTCTTGCCATTCTAAGTTACAGATACCCACTGTGATTGCTATAATAGCCAAAGTAATGCATTTTAGTTTCAATCTGCCACTGCTTTTCACAGACTCCTCCCTTCCACTCTGATCACTTTAATGACCACAGTAATGTACACTATATGTTGATATGCTATAGGGCTAGGCACTTTGCAGTGTAAGGATTGGCTCAAGGTAATTTTGCCACATTGACTAATGTTAACGTGGTACCCTGTCCCCGTGTAAAAATTAGGAAACAGTTGAATGACAATGATGATAAAGATGTTGCTTTGCAGACTCATATTTCTATCCTGATCACTGAAATTATAACAAACAATGAACCATTCAGTACTGTGCACTGGTACAACTCCCCAGAGATTCATTTGTTATCTACCCAGTAAAAATACTGACAAAGAAAAATATCCTTGAATGTATAGGGGGCAGAGATACTCCCAACTATTTTTTTTTTTTGTGATTGCCTCCATGACTGAGAAAAACATGAAAAAACAATGGGCACTGTACAGAAATTCCGTTTCTTTTTTTTAGCCCTCTCCAACTCCAGCAGCAAAAGTGGGAAAAGTAGTGCACACTGCATTTCAATATGCTACTGTCACAGCCACACCTCAACCATGGTTGATTTATTTATAAAAAAACAAATGGCTTGTTTCTGAAGGCAGTATGTGCTGCTATCCCTGCACCAAATTTGGGGAACTGTGTACTGTTATCACTGCCCAGATATGTCTGATTCCTTTCTAAAGGAAATACAAATACCTGCAAGAGAAAACAACATTCCTGAAGATAAGAAATATTTTTGATTAAACACAGTGGTAGCTGCTTTTGGTGATCCTTTCTGTAATCATGAAGAAAATCAACAAAATAATGGATACATTAATGTATTTCAGTTTGCTGCTGTCTTTCCCAGCCCAATCACTTACAGTCACAGCTGTTTCAATTTGTTGCTGCAGCTGACAGCCACATACTCCTAACCTTGCTTCATATAGTAAGAGAACATGGATTGGCTAGCCATGTCCTGCTACTATGTGAGAGGGAGAAGGAATCAATAGCTACATTAATTCATCCGTTTCCAATTTCCCTCTTTATCCTATTGTCAGTGCTGATTAGGTCAAAGTGGGAAACTGAAGAATGAATTGCTGTGCAAGCAACACTAGCTTTAACACCATAACTTATACAGATACCAATGCATGTCAAATGTGTTTATAGTCTCAGAAAGGCCATCAACTTATTCATGAAAAAAGACATATGGAATGTGTATACAAGGTAAGTAGGCTACAATAGCAAAGTGCTCCATGGTTTGTTGATTACAGCTGTAAAGTACCTCTTTGACTGGGATACACCACCTGTACAGTTCCAGATTACGGCTTTAAAATCTGCAGTGCAGGCATCAATTAATATGTCAGCGATATGTCAGGGATGGGTCCATGGTCCTTTGAGGTATCCTGCTATTTCAAATAAAAAATGTTAGATTTAAGAGTATATGACTGATTATCTGTGTTGCCATGGGTATGACCAACACCAGTTAGACTTGCATAGGTTCCACACTGAGTAGCTAAAAATGGTTAAAATTACTGCCACACTGAACAGGTGAAATATGGTTAAAATCATTGGGTCCCCAGATATTCACCCATCAGCATCTCAGTCCACTGCTTTGTAGTGCTAGTTTACCTACAGTAATTGTATCTTAGGTAAAAATATTGCACATATATATATATATGTTTTCACTTCAGAATCTTGAACTACTGAAATATCAAACTTCAGCAGCTCAAGACTGAAGTGTTGAAACTGCACTTGCGTGAAAGTGCAAAATCCTGAATGCAGAAATGCCGAATGTGGAAATGTCGAATCCACGGTTGTGGAGTCACGTACATGATGTGGGATTCCCTGTGTTCGCAATGTGCAGTGTGGTATGTGGATGTAGCTGGAGATTCAGGTAAGTGATGTTTTACTAGGGGTTTTGGGTATAGATTTTAGTGTGTGTGAGTGTGTTTGGAGTTTTGAGGTGTGAGTTAGGATAGGTAGGTAAGGTTGTGAGTGTGTAAGTATTGAGAGTGGTGGCATTTGTACGTATGTGATGTGTGTTTGTGCAAGGGGAGTGTAGAATGTGTAGTGGTGGTTTTTGTGTGTTTGTGTTTTTATTGCGACCTCGGAGTTAGTATATATAAGTAGCGGGGGTGCAGGAGGTCTTGCCCCCCTGCTTATATGTAGGGTCCGCACGTGTGTTTGTTTTGTTGTGTTTGTGTGTGTTTTGTTGGTTTGTAGTGTAGGGAGGAAGGTGCATGTATGCTTGTTTGTGTCTGGAGTGTGTATGTGGGCAGTCACGATTTTGAATTTCACGCTCTTGTGGTTTCAGGTTTTTCGTTTTTTGGCTTTACAGTCTTGAGATACTGAAATTCGATATTTCAGTATTTTGGAATTGTAAAGTGAAATTATATATATATATATATATATATATATATATATATATATATATATATATATATATACACACACACACACACACACATATGCACACACACACAAACATACACACAGTCTGATATAAAGGTGAGGCTAATAATACCTTTTCAGTGGCAGAATTCTGTCCTTCATTTGTGGTAACTCACTGCCAGCAGTCAGACAAATATGGCACACCAAGTTTTCAAATTGCTCTGCACTCCTAAGAATGATCCAGGAGCACTAGTAATCTAAGTTAATTATAGCTCAGTCTTCTTTTTGTTTGAAAGGCAGACACCAGCAGGTAAAAATCACCAATTCTGTAAAGTTAACCTTAGTTAACAAAACAGCAAGTGACACATATTTACTTACAGAATTTGGAAAATGAAGTTTCAGAAAGTGCTTAATAAACATTTTCTCAGCTCACAGTTTAATTTGTACCTGTTCTGGTTATTAAGTTTCAGAATTAAATATTCAGGCACATATAATACTGCACAGACGTATGTAAAATAATGAACTTTAACAACACAGGTGACATTAAAAGAATAATGTGAGCTATCTGGGTTTGAGCTTAGTGTTGCAGCAGTTAATGGTAATGTATTTATCTTTAAATTTTAAGGCCATTTAGCAATTGTAAAAACTTACAAGCAACATCTATGGACAAAAGTTCATGTATTCTGAAAAGGTTGTTACTTTAGTAATTTACATTCTATTGCAGAGTTTATAAAGTCAGTACAGTTTCCACAGACAAAAGTATCAACTGTCTGACAGACTAACTCCCACTGAATTCAAAAGGTATCAAGGGAAAGATTCACTTCACTTCAACATCTTATGAAGGGTGTCTTGGAATGAGTGAACACTAGGTGATACAATCAGAATAGTCATCTTTAGCAGGAAAACCCTCTCTCCCTGCATTAGGTCAAATAGCCCCGCTGTTTCTTTCATCATTAAATTTAATTCCAAACAAAGTTTTTAGAAAGTTTCTAGCTACATGAGATGATATTGTAATTGTCAAGATGGAGCTTACACATCCTTGCTAATGTGTGTGTGTGTGTGTGTGTGTGTGTGTGTGTGTGTGTGTGTGTGTGTGTGTGTGTGTGTGTGCGTGTGTGTGTGTGTGTGTGTGTGTGTGTGTGTGTGTGTGTGTGTGTGTGTGTGTGTGTGTGTGTGTGTGTGTGTGTGTGTGTGTGTGTGTGTGTGTGTGTGTAGATAAATACCCTTTTGCTGTACTGACTCTTCCACAGAAAAAAACAAAATTTCTGTAGTTTATATGTGCACACACACACACACACACACACACACACACACACACACACACATATATAGATATTTTTATATATTGCTGCATATTTTCTGTAAAATAATTGCAACTTTCTACAGCTGCATCTTCACTGAAAAAGTTATTGCAGGATTTATATAGCATTTTTACATTTTTATACATAATTCTCAGCTAGAGCGTCTTCTGTGTGGAGACATGTGTGAATGGGCGTACCTTCGTTGAAGGCTGTGCGTCAGGGCCAGCAACTCGGCACGTAAAAATCTACTGCCAATCATTAGCAGACCGGAGTTCCGCTGTGGCGACCCCTAACCTGGAAAAGCCGAAAGACACAACAACAACTAATATCTATATAGACTCCAGTTTGTACAATGAAAATGTTAATTACATATGGTGCAACACCTTGTGCTGTTAGCCCATTTAAATTCTAAATACATTAGGTTCATAGGTTCATAGGTTCATACTAGGCTATCTGCCCTAGGGCATTTATAAGCCTAGCCAGAGTGTGTGTGGTTTTCACCACCCCTTAGGATGAGAATACTATACCCATTAGTTTGCTGTGCCTCTGTCCAGCAGTGATACAGAGATGATTCCCGGGGTAAACCTACGATCTCCCATCCACTCGTCAAGATTTCTCTTGAACAGAGTCAGTGAGGGGCTCTGCCTCACATGGACTGGGATTCTGTTCCATAGTGTAGGGAATCTCTGGGTGATGAATCTGTCCCTCCAGCATGTCCTATTTATATCCGTGTTGAGGTTTAAGTCTCTTGCTCTCGTGGCTCTGGTGGATTTGGATTTTTTGAGGTGGAGCATGTCCATTAATTCCGGGTTGGACATGGCCTTGTATGTCAGGCACAGATCACCTTTGAGCAGACGGTATGCGACTGAATAGAGCTGGAGTTTCTTCAGTCGGGCATCGTATGACATATGTTTGAGCCCCTTTATCCTTTTGGTGAGGAACTTTTGGGGTCTTTTCAACTGCTGCAGGTGTCGGGTAAGGTAGACTGTGTTATTTAACCTTCTACTTCCTTATGTCAGATTGTATATCCGTATTATACCAAATGTTAAACAGTAGATGGCTTTAAAAGGTTGTTGTTCAACTGTTTTATTAATTATGAAGGTTTTACCAAAGCACTAGCTTATATGAGTTTATCATTTGCATTTTCATTGATGAAAATGATGTTTTAATAAGTTATTGGTTCTGCTGGTGTCTAATAACTGTTTCTTGGTAAACTCAGAACTGTATTTCAAGTTAATGTCTGCATTGTTTTATTTACTTGTTTATTTACTTGTCTGAATTTGATTATTATTCATCGCTTTAAGGACTTTGAAAACAAATACTATTTTGCAACTACTTACCTTTGGCTATTTGTTGTCCACTTTTTTAACAGTCTCAGAATTACTTTAGTGTATCTTATCTTATTTTATTCTGTCTTGACTGGACAACGGTTTTCACTCCCACAATGATCTCTGTGATCCTGCATAAAATGACTGTTACTGATAAGTCTCTGACTTGCTTCCCTGGTTTCTGCTGAGTTCATGTTGTTGCTCTAAAACTTGACTGACATTCTGTTGCTGGTTCTGTGCATGCATGTGCAAACTGATGAATTGATATTTAAACAGTCACAGATGATTCTTTAACCTGCTGCCACCTTGCCAGTCGGTTATATTACAAAGAACATCTGTTTTATGAAAACCGTTTCCTTTATTCTGTTTTTCATCTTTTATAACATGTTCATTGAATGAATAACCAACCACACTACTGATTAGTTATAATTATCCTAAAATAAATGGGTCTTTTATTATATTAGAATATTACTATATAATGCTCTAGCTACCAAGTTTCAAGTTAATATTGTTTATAATTCATACATTTACATAATACATGTTAAGTATATCTGAGTTAATCACAAAAAGCTATTAATTCACACATGAATGTAACAGTCTGAAACCATTATCCAGTGTCTGTGGTACAGTGAGAAGGTATGTGACTCTATAGGACTCTGCACAGCCATCTAGCTAGCTAGGTAGCTATTTACCTATTTGTCTATATGCCTATCTATTTATCTATATATCTAGCTTGGTCACTAGATGGATGTCTCCCTGTCTGTCTGACTATCTATTGATCAATTAATGCATTTTATAGAACTGCTGTTATGGTACAACTAAATTTTCTGTAGTAAAACTGAAATAGAAATAACTCTGCAGTGGTTAAATGATTTGTACAATATCTGTTCCCTGGAGCAGGTTTAATGAACTGATAGAATTTAATTAGTTGTCCACGTGGACTCTTAATGTTCAGCAGTAAAACTGTTGTTGTCATTTGTACTTATTCTACTCCATGCAAATATTGCAGCATTTTAGCTTGTCAGTTTATAATGAGTATGCTTAGAGAACAAAACCTACTCTGATGTGGATGGATAAAAACATTTCGTTCATTTGCAATTTTTTAATTTTATGGTACAATTTTCATCCTTAATGTTGTCTTACTCAGCGTTTACTTGGAAGAAATGGGATTTTGCATTGACAAGATATTTTTTGAATGGGTAATCCATTTTCATAAGAAGAACCTACTTTGTCAACTACTGTACCTTAGCAGTATTTTGTAAAAGCAGCATAAGATACAGAATAGATTTATGAAAATCACATTCTTTGTTCAGTTTTTCATTCTTTATGACATTTTTTGATTACAAATCTCAAGCTAAAACTAAAAGCACATAAACATTTTTTCTGGAATTTTATTAGGTAGTATGAAAACTATGCCCTGCTATGCCATCTTACTTTACTTATTTGCTTTTGCCATATGCATGTAATTTCTGTTTCTGTGTTTTACATTTATGAAATGTTTTACTGCTTTTCTGTATAGGAATTGTAACCCTTGTTTGTATTTCCTTTTTTTACCTAGTCTTTTCACTTTTGGTTTCTTTTGTGAAGTAACTCTCAATAATTCTGAAAACTATCTTAATAAAATGTTTGTATGACATTTTATCCCTTTTATGTTAAATAATAGTTGTTTCATCATTATGTCATGATGGAGGAAGATCACAAAAAGGAAGTGACCAGATAAAAATTAATCATTGAACTGTAAGTTATTTGCGGAAAGTATATATATATATATATATATATATATATATATATATATATATATATATATATATAGGTTCACTTCAGATGATCGAGTTTCCGAAATCTTGAAACTCATATGGTGGAGACCATATGATCAAGTTTTCAGAAACTCAAACATATGAAGGGGGGGGGTTAAATAAAGTGTGTGAGTGCCTTAGGTGAGGGATCCTGCAGGGGAGCAAGCCCTCTGCACCCCTGCTACTTAAATATACAAAGTCCAAGATTGTGCTACAGTGGGGAACAGGGAAATCTCTCATTCTGCAGTGTCTGCAGAAGCACGGAACAGGCGATTTCCCTTTTCCATACTGTAGTGCAATCTTGGAGTTAGTATATTTAAGTAGGGGGGGTGTGGGGGTTCAGGGGGACTTTCCCCCCAGAAAAAACAACTTTAAATGTGTTTTTTTTTATTTTCACTTCAGATGTTCGAGTATCTGAAAACTCGAACATATGGTCTCGATCATATGAGTTTCGAGATTTCGGAAACTTGATCATCTGAAGTAAATCCATATATATATATATATATATATATATATATATATATATATATTTTTTTTTTTTTTTCTTTTTTTAACACAACTTTATTGAATTATCACTTGTGACATAGCAAATTTTACATTTATACAAAAGTAATCAAACTGTATTAAACTAATATTAATAAACATTATATTCTTCACATATATTGCTATATAACATATAACCTAAGCAACATTACATAAATTATTCAAATCCTGACCCTTTTTTGAAACAAGAAACATCTTTATTAAGCCATCACTTATGACATAAGCAATCAAACATTCATATAAATGAAAACAAACCACAGCGACACAATCCTAATTGCAAGCATTTTACACCACAAACCATAATGACACACTCTCAGTTGCAAACATTATACATCTTATAATCTACCCAATCATTTTCAGTCAAACATTACATAGCTCATTTAAGTCCTGCCTTCTTTAAACCGCATTCCTCCCCTGTATGTATTGTTCCCACAACGCCCATTTCTTTCCTATGTAGTTTGCTCACACCCTTTTCTACAGATCCCATTTCCAGTTGCTTTCTCTCTGTTGCTACATTCACTACTTCTAAAAGAATTGGTTTAGATTTTTTTCTTTACACGGTGCTATTCTTACAAAGCACAGGGCATAGACATTCAGTATAGTTACTTTTCTTTACACAGTGCTAGTCTTACAAAGCACAGGGCATAGACATTCAGTATAGTTACTTTTCTTTACATGGTGCTAGTCTTACAAAGCACAGACACTACTCATTTATACAAACACATGTAAATGGTACGCAGAACACGTTTATTAACATATTCATATAAATGTTAGCTCAGTGAGAGGATAATAATAAGATGGCAGAGATATAAGAGAGGTATTCACAAGAAATTGCTAAAAGCATATTGAGGTTATACAATGAGTATATTAAGGGATGTGATTATAGAGCTGATTAAAAGACATCTAAAGATCAGAGAAAATGCAGGTAGCATAAAAGAGACTGCATGTTTCTATATCATACAAACACTAAAAAGGGTTGCAGCCCTCGGAAGAAGGCTAAGACATACTAGAGGTACTAAATAGCCTTGAATATACCTTTTTGAAAGAAACTGATTTTATCTTTTGGTTAACGAAGGCCCTAATTTGTAAAAAGCTGATCTAGTGAGATATTCATCCCAAATTACTGGTAGGAAACCCTATTTCCTATTATTTCATTTGTTTTGCTGCTTTTTTATAATTTTCTTTAGACTTTACAAAAGCAAGTTTCCATGGGTTTTAGCATTATGCTTCATGTTAGTGGTGTGCAGCTATACCCCATCTTTCTGGGTTTTTTGGTTTTATTAGTTCGTTGTAAGTATCCCTACTACATTTCATCTCAACTGTCATTTAAAACTAAACAAATACCCTTATATTGGTTCAGATTCCTTAAAATTATTCCGTGGCTCACCATCCTAATCTGTAACCTGCTGTACATCTCTACACTTTATTATAAAATACCTGACAGATAAGAATTACTGTGGTCACTTTAAGTGTTAATACTTTGCAGAGGGTTAAAGTGCCATCAGACATACTGAGAATGTGGCCAAGGTTTTTGTAAGTTCAACCTGACAAAGCATGGATAAGGTATAGGTTTTGATTTCTATTTTCTAGCAATGGACATTCTGGCAGCCACCATAATTAGACACAGTAAGGTCATAATATATCTAAGCAATTCTGAGTCTGCATCATAGCTCAGAAAAATCATCTTCCTCATCAGACCTATCTGCCCACCCAGCATCTCAGACAGTGCATCCCGCAGGGAATCCTTCAAGTCCGCCAACCCACCACACTCCCAGAAAATATGTTCGCAAGTACCTCTTTCTTCCCTGTCACACCTCCAACTTAAAAATTCTCTGGAGTCTACTCGGGGTATAAAAATATCTATGTAAACATTTCCAAGTAAAAATCCTAAATCTTGTAGATTTTGTTGCATATTTGGGTGACATACATATATCCCCCCCCCCCATTATTTCTTTGTGAATTGCTTATCCAGTCTTTTTTCCCAACCCTTTCTAACCTCCTCTGTTTGATTCTTATAGTTATCATAGAATATTTTATATGCTCTACTAATTATTCTTTTTTTAATGGCAGTTTCTGTTCTCCTCCTGTGTGTTGGAAACAATACATACAGGGGAGGAATAAGGTTTAAAAGAAGGCAGGGCTTAAATGAGCTGTGTAATGTTTGACTGAAAATGATTGGGTAGATTATAGGTGATGTATAATGTTTTCAACTGGGAGTGTGTCATTATGGCTTGTGATGTAAAATGCTTGCAACTGGGATTGTCTCGGTGTGGTTCATTTTCATTTATATAATTGCTTATGTCATAAGTGATGGTTTAATAAAGATGTTAATCCTCCAAAGTTAGGGATCCTGTCTGGTGGACCCCAGCCATAAACAAACTATACAATAGAAGGAGGAAGCTGCTACATGATAGAGAAAAATCCCAAAAAGGGAAGGCATCTCTGATCAGTATTAGCAAAAAACTACGGGCACTCATAAAATCGTCTAAGGCCAGCTTCGAGAGAAAAATTGCACAAGACACTAAGGATAATAACAAGGCTTTCTTTAGTTATGTTAGGAACCCACAGACATTGCCAACACCCTAGCTGACAGGTTCAGTGCAAACTTCTCCCCCCCTTCCCCACCAAAAGGGCAAATATCTATCCCAGCAGAGTGCTGCCCCCCTGACATCTCAGATGCTCAGGTAAGAGCTGCCCTCTCCAAAGCAAAAAACACAGCATCAGTGGGACCAGACGGTGTCCCTGGCTGCGTCCTACATGAACTCCAAGAAGAACTAAACCCAAACATAAAACTACTATTCAATCTCAGCCTTACTACAGGATATGTACCCAAAGAGTGGCGTACAGCAACAGTGGTCCCTCTCCACAAAGGTGGTGCCTCAATGGATCCTGGAAACTATTGCCCCATAAGCTTGACTAGCTTAGTCTGCAAAGCTATGGAAAGGATCATCATGGACCTCATAAATAAAGATATTGGGGACCTACAGACACTGGATCCTACCCAGTTCGACTTTGTTAAGGGCAGATCCTGCCTCTTAAACCTGGTTGATTTCTTTGAAACAGTCACCAAGGCCATTGATGAGGGGAAGGTGGTCCACACAGCCTACCTGGAACTTGCAAAAGTTTTCGATACAATACCCCACTTGGGCATTATAGAAAAGCTAACCAGCTTAAATATAAACCCCTATGTCACTAGATGGGTTGCAAACTGGCTCAAAGACAGAACCCACATGGTTAGAATTGCTGGAGCCATGTCAGACTCCAAACCAGTTACAAGTGGCATCCCACAAGGCTAAGTCCTGGGGCCTCTCTTATTCGGTATATATTTCACGGAGGTACAGGCTAACACGGAAGGACTGTGGCTGACCAAGTTCACAGATGACTGCAAACTGGGCGCCATAATCGACTCTCCAGCCGACACAAGCATCCTATAAAAGGGCCTCATAGAAACAGACAACTGGTGCCAGAGCCATGGCCTCAAGCTAAACGCCAAAAAGTGTATAGTCATCCCCTTTGGCAGAAACAAAGTGCCCACAAATTACCACATAGGTGGTATTCCATTAAGTATGGAAGAAGTAATTAGGGACCTGGAGACCCAAGTAGATAGCAATCTCTCATTTGACAACCACGTGGCCAAAGTGGTTAGAAAAACATTTTATATAGCCCATATAATCATGAAGGGATTCACATCTAGATCAGGGGAGGTCATTGTGCCTCTTTACTCATCCCTCATCAGGCCCATAATTGAGTACAATGCCCCTTTTGGGATGTACCTTACCAGACACCTGCAGCAACTGGAAAGACACCAAAAGTACCTCACCAAGAGGATCAAAGGGCTCAAACAGATGCCATATGCTGCCCGGTTAAAGAAACTCCAGCTCTACTCAGTGGCATACCGCCTGCTCAGAGGCAATCTGTGCCTGACGTATAAAGCCATGTCCAACCCGGAATTAATGGACATGCTGCACCTCAGAAAATCCAAATCCCATCGAGCTACGCGCTCGAGAGACTTGAACCTCAGCACTGAAATAAATAGGACATGCTGGAGGGACAGATTCATAACCCAGAGGCTCCCTTCACTCTGGAATAAAATCCCAGTCCAGGTTAGGCAGAGTCCCTCATTGACTCTCTTCAAGAGGAATCTTGATGAGCGGATGGGAGATAGTAGGTTTACCCCGGGTATCACTTCTGTGTCACTGTTAGACAGAGGCACAGTATACTAACCTCGAAAAAGGGCATAGCAAAATTCATTTAAAATGGGTGGCAAAAGCCAAACACACTCTGGCTAGGCTTATAAACGCCCTAGGGCAGATAGCCTAGTATGAACCTATGAACCTATGAACCTATGTTTCTTGTTTAAAAAAGGAACAGGAATTAAATAATTTATGTAATGTTAGGTTATATGACGTATAGCAAAATATGTGAAGCATAATGCTAGTTAATGTTAAATTAATACAGTATGATTACTTTTGTGTAAATGTAAATTTGCATGTGTCACAAGTGTTTCTAAAAACAAAAGCATGGATGAGGTATAACCTTGCCTTGCTGCTGTGCTTTATAATACTGTCATTTTGTAAAATTGTAATACCTTGAACCAAATTTTTTGACATTACTTTTTGTGTGTACTTTTGAAGAACATCAATCCTACCACTCAAAAGTCAATTGGAAAATATCTTTTATATATAATATACATCCCTGATTTCAGATTTCTTGCAAAAATATAAAGTAGATATTGTAGATTACTAGGTATAATCACAATGTGAGCTTCCACATTTAGAAAATATTATTATACCATTCCCTTCACATTAAAACTTTTCATTTCTAAACCTTGCTGAAGTAAGTATTAAAACGTGTGACATAAAAATGGTGATGTTATTCTAAATGACGATTTACCATGAATCTGGATATTTAATATCTCTGATTTACCAAATGCGATAGTAAAATTCCTATTTATTTCACAAAAATAGAGACTCAGTGCTCAGTTAGCCCCTCCCTTGTTTATTTCTGAATATTCGTGGCTCTGCAGAGGAACATAAATTCATTTTATTTGCAGATTTGCAAATTAAGTTATTTATGACTTTACCGTACACAGATCACATGAAATGCAACTTTGATACTACATTACTTAAGGATGTATAAAATAAGAAAATCTCAAGAGATTAATAATTCATTTACAGTGAGAAATGTAACAGCATAGGACACAGAAGTTTATTAATTCACCTATTTTTTCACATTTCAAAAAGTGCAGTTTGTTTATATATAGTATGGGTTACACTCAACACATGCTTTCTAAGCTCAGCTACTCACACAGTATACAAGAATGGAGATCAAATTTGTAGTTTATAACACACTAGCACTTTCCTTTCCTGATATTCTATTCTATTCTTTTCTATTCTATTCTATTATATGCAGTTGCAAGAACTGCTGATATAATTTCATTGTATTGCTCTGATCCTCACTAACACTTGTGAATCTTTTCTAAAAAGTAATATTTTGTCTGCTGGGCTGCTCAGTGCTAGAGCAGTTAGCCTTGTTTCACCTAAGAGTGCTTGTTCTCTCTTTTTTTGGGTGACTGAAACTATGTCTGTTTTCATTGAGCAAAAATTGACACCAGTAGTGAAGGGGATACCTACTATTCTGAAGGATACTATTCAGTTGTTAAATGATATAGATCTATATACCAGAGAGCCTTTGCCCCCTGGATGTATATTGGTGACACTTGATGTAAGAAATCATTTCACTTCTATACCTAATGAATATGGCCTAGATGCTATTAGGGAAATTTTGAATGGTATGGGCATGATGGGGAATAATGACATAATATTACTGTGTACATTGTTGGACATGGTTCTCTCTAATAATGTTTTATGTTCGATGGTCAATTATATCTACAGCAATGGGGTGTAGCTATGGGCACCCCTTGCGTGAACTCCTATGCCAATTTGGTGGTATATTATTGGGAGAAAATGTTCTTGTTTAATTGCGTTCATTATCCACATGTCCAACTATATAGGCAGTTTGTGGATGATATTCTTTTATTTTGGGATGGGGGACATTCTGATTTATGTGACTTTATTGACTATCTGGAATCCATGACCGATTTTTTGAAATTTACAATGACATTTTCTACATTCAGTGAAGATTTCTTGGATGTCACATTATATAAAGATGATTCTGGTATTTTAACTACAGGTCTATATCGGAAACCTTGTTGGAAGAATAGTTTATTGGAGTTTAGTAGTATGCACCCCAGATTCATATTCCCCAACATAGTGAATGGGCAATATTGTAGAATGAAAAGGATCTGTAAGGATCCTAATGAATTAAGTATCCAGGTTGCCTTTTTAGATCATCTGTGGAAAGGGGCTGTATTAGGTCTGTACTGGATAGAGTTAAGAATGAGGTTTTTGGTGATGGTGAACCATTGGAAGGTGGTATTGGTAAACATTTTAAGAGGAGTAGACTTTGTTTTACAACAACAAATGCCAATGATAATGCAGTTTTGACAGAAATTGTCAGGTGGAATTGGCATGTACTCACTATAGATCCCATTACAGTTAATATATTTGGAGAGACACCATGTTTCACATATAGAAACAATATGTATTTAAAACGACTTTTGTGTAAAGATAAGGTTAAATGTGCTGAAAGTGTTGAGTGTTTAAGGCTTGGTACCTTCCCTTGTGGACATTGTAGTATGTGCAGAGTGATATGCACAACACAGTTTTTTAGTCACCCTGTCTTGGACTTTAAATTTTCTCCTAGATTTAGTGCCACATGTGATAGTAGCAATTTAGTATATCTTGCCAACTGTAATTGCTGTGATTGCTTTTATGTTGGCAAGACGTCTAGGAGGTTGAGGGATAGAATATATAATCACCTTTATGACATGAAGAACCTGAACTTACAGAATGCTTTGGCAAAGCATGTTGCTGGGCATAATATGCACAGCTTTAGTTTTATGGTTTTACAGCTTGTCAATAGGAATGTAAGAGGGGGCAATTTAAATAATCATCTCGAGTCTGTGGAATTAAAATAGATATTCAGGCTACGTGCTCATATTCATCCTGGATTAAATAACTATGTGAGCTTAAAACCTGCATTAGAGGCACAGCCCCTTAAATAACTAAGTAGGTAGTTTTTGTTGCCTTGCACTTTAAAGCTCTTAAAGTTTTAATTGATTTTAATTAGCTGACACTTATTATCTTATTAATGGGCAGGATATGCCATTATTTAAACTGAGTAACTGTAAAAGTAAAATGATTATTAAACTAAGGGTAGGTAAACCAATCACTGCAGACCCATCTAGTAAACACTACTAACCCCCATTTAAATATATAGATTTAAAGGTATAATACATTACTTTCCTAACCATATCAGAACATTACATATAAAGAATGTATAAAAGAAGTCTATTCATATAAAAATATATATATGCATTTCATACATAATAGGATAGTAGAAACTAACCATAATGCATTTACTGTCCCACTAAACACTTTAAAAATACTGACTTCTAATATAAAATTTCTGACTTCTGTTTACAATATCACAAGCTCTGAACCTATTACATCTAGAGCTCTTACATGAAAAATATATATAATATATGTATAAATATAACATTTGATAAAAAACACATATGATAAAAAACTTATAATAAAAAACTTTACAATATTTAATTCATCTATGCAATTTCCGTGATTTTGAGAACGGTTTCACTGAAACCATAGCATTCAGTCCAGGGGGAAAGTCTGACTTCAGTCTAATAATCCAATTAGCTTCTCTAGTTTCCGTGAATGTCCTAACATCTCCCCCTCTAGGTCCTGTTGAGATTTTTTCCATTATTAAAAACAGAAATCTATGATCATGTCCTTTCTCCATAACATGTCTAGCTAATGCATTGGTTTTAAGCCCTATCCTAATATTATAGACATGCTTGTCTTACCTACATAAACCACATCAGAGGTTTGACATGTACCTCTCACATTAAACTGGTACTCTCTCATGAGACAGGATGTATAAACTAACTTCTCATATTAATATAATCACAGAAATTAATTACACTTGCCATAACAACCTTTTCAAGTTTTTCTTGTTCCTATAAATAAACCTGGTGCTTCTCCTACAATATTTCTAATTGTCTGATCTATAGTTAAAACTCCCAGTAGGGAGACCTGATGACATTTATTATCTCCTACATCACTAGTATTTATATCATTAAACCCTTTAGATATATCAATACAGAATAACCTCTCGATAAAAACCTCCTCCAAGTCTTTTTTTCTCATGCTGGAATCTACTGGTAGGATTATATATATGATATATGCATTGCCTGCCCTTTTCTGACAATTGATATACATAACCTTTGTGACAATCCTTCCTGTATACACCAGATATTTCTGTATTCCCATTCTACTCTCCCTCAAAATAGAAAAATTTGGACTCAGTATCAAATTTTCCAGTAACAACATGAGTAACTCTATCTTATCTATGCCATCCACATAATGTTCTGATATGGTTAGGAAAGTAATGTATTATACCTTTAAATCTTGTGCATAGGATTATTTTTTTTTCAAAGTAATAATATATTTAAATGGGGGGGTTAGTAGTGTTTAGATGGGTCTGTAATAATCATTTTAACTTATTTAAACTGAGTAGTTTGTCTTGTTTTTGAGAGCTGATGAAGAGTGATTTATTCACGTGAAAGCACTTATCCTGTTGTTTTATCTATTCAATAAACTGGATTTTAGAGCCCTGGTGGTCCTACCTTGTTTTTTTATCTGGTTACATTTCAAAAAGTGCAGTTTGTTTATATATAGTATGTGTTACACTCAACACATGCTTTCTAAACTCAGCTATTCACACAGTATGCAAGAATGGAGATTAAATGTGTAGTTTATAACACACTAGTTGTACTTTCCTTTCCTGATATTCTATTCTATTCTATTCTATTCTATTATATGCAGTTGAAAGAGCTGCTAATATAATTTCATTATATTGCTCTGATCCTCACTAACACTTGTGAATCTTTTCTAAACGTAATATTTTGTCTGCTGGCTGCTCAGTTGTAGAGCAGTTAGCCTTGTTACATCTAAGAGTGCTTGTTCTCTCTTTTTTTTTTTTTTTTTTTTTTTTTTTTTTTTTGTGGTTAGTGCCTGCCTGCCTCATGGTACATAGTACATACTGATTTGTTTTGTGACTTGGGTGCGTTCAGCTCATGGTCTGTATTCCCACTATCCCAGCCACCCTCTCCACTATTAATTTAGTTTTTTGATGACTGTAGCAGTTGCCTCCCTTATTCCCAAGGACCTGTGGAAGGTGCATTCAAAATCCTCCAAATCGCCACAGTTTTGAGTTTGAGTCCTGAGATGGGCAGTCACCCCTCCAGGAGATTCCTCTGTATTATTCTAAAATAAGGTCTGTCTCCCCTGTTACTCTGAATAGGATAACATGAGCATTGTAAGCTAAATGCATTAATGCATTTGTGTATTCATTTATTTAGTTACAGTTTGTAACATGGGACAAACTATTTCTCTGTAGATAGGACATCCACTTTTATTTTATAAAATTAAAATGGCTAACAAAGGGTGTCTTTCATAATTACTTCAAGGCCTGTATTTTTTAACCAGAAAAGAATGATGGAAGCTTGCAGTTGTAGACAATTAAGGCTGTGAGCAGTACTACTTGTGGTACAAGGGTATGATTCCCTCAGTCCTCCCTTGTTGCCCCTAAAAAGGGACTGTTTTCCACTGAGCTTACTGGGTTAACAAATAGGCATTATTAAATGCAAAATAAAGATTATGATTATTTTATAGGTCTGTAGTAAAGGCAAAGGGCACAGCTAGAGGTTGGAATGGTTTATCAGGTGTAACTTCTAACACTGAGAGTACTATCTGTAAATACTGAAAAGCCATTGACATCTTAAATGCTGAGATTGCAGAATTATTCTGTTCAGCAAAACTTGCACAGATTTATGCACTACAGCACTAGTGCTGGTAGATCAGCAGAATGTAACTCATCTTTGATACTAGGAATATAAAAAGGCAATTGATTCTATCCTCAGACTACATAACAGAATTGTGTTCCACTACTGACATTACAGAGAAGTATTAATAGAGATGGGAAAATGCTGCACTTCTGTATATTAATACTTTTAACTAGGAATTTGATATTGCATCAGATTCTGGAGTTTTCCATTTAGGAGCTTTTCTTAAATTTGTCTTCATTTCTCTAGTTGTTGTTTTCTTCTATTTCATATTCTCAGCATTACTGCTTCTTGCTGTTTCTTTTATCTTGTTTCTTCTGTCCATTTGACACTTTTGCTATGTTTAGCTAGGTCTTCATAAATCCTTCTACTTATTTCTTATTTTTTGGTGTTGTTTCTTTTTCTTTTGTGTTGTCTCTAATTCTCTATACCCCCTTTTCCCATCATTAGTGAATTGCATGTTTTGCATGTTCTCTTTGTATTTATCCTCATCACTTCTAGGTTTTTCTACTTGTGCTTCTGCTCCAGTGGCAGACAGGGATAAAGCACTGACCCAGATGGCCAAGGTGACCCAGGTCCAGTTAGTGGCTCAGGCATCTGATGGGGTAGCAAGGAGACAGAGAGAGGGAAAGAGATGGAGGTACACCCTTCATGGGGAGGGAGATGGTTATATAGGTGTTCCCCTTGATGGCCCTGATGGAGAGTGGACTTTGTACAGGGAGGACATAATCTAAGAAGAGAAAATGGAGGGAGGGAAAGAGGTTGGCTGAGCTTCCATGGAGGCAGGGTGAGAAGAAACATATTCCCACTGAATGCCAGTCCCCACAATATAAACCCATGCACTCAGGGAAGGTAGGAGAAACTAGAGTTAGGCCTTAAAAGTACCACCCCAGGACATCCTTAGGTGTTAGCCTGGGGGTAGTAAAGGACCAGTAAACCAGACATTGAACATGGGGGATTGAGAATGGCTGTCAGAATGAAGCAAGGGTAGAAGCACCTCCCCCAAAACATTTGTTTTTGCTTGTGCAGATATTGTTAGTTTATTACTGGAAATAATGTATGGTAAATCCAAGTTTTTTCTAATATTATATGTTGCTTTCACCACATCTGTCTTTCTAAGATTTGTTGATGATCTGTTCCCTCTTCTATATTCTTCTAGCAGTGATACCTCATACCTTAGCCGCTGTATAACCAACAATCAGAAGTCCAGAAAATCAGACCAAATAACAAAAAAGCAAAAGCTGGACCCAGGCAGTATGCAAAGCAGATTTCACTCAGTATTAGTGTAATAAAACCTTTAATCCACGCTTTCGTTAAAAAACTTCATTAGAATAAAATGAACATACAAAACCCCACAATCTAAAAACTATTAGAGTATTAAACTCCACCAATAGAAACTCTGCTTCAATTAAACAATTATCAATTAAACAATTAATCAATTAAATTTCAGTTGTTTTTTTAAAAAAAGTTATATTATTTCTTAATGTAAACTCTACGGTCTTTTAAAAACACTTAATATTAACGGCATCATTCATACCAGGTTCTTTATCTGAATTCAATCTGATTTGCCATAAGGCTTCCCTTTGCTTAAGATCAGTTTTAAAATCACCACCCCTCAAGTCATTTACTCCCTGGTCGAGAATAGAGAATAAATTTTTTTATATTCTGGACATTTTATCACGTGTTTATAAAAAGCATTGTTTTTATCTTGTTTCTTAATGCTGTAATAATGTTCTCTTATCCTAACACATAAGGACCTAGTGGTCATAACCACATAGAATGCTCACATCATGCACAAATACCTATGTAAACTATTCCTTTACTTTACAATTAAAGTGTCCAGGAACTTTCGGGGTATAAGGTAGATGTTCTATATTTACAAAATAATTAATTAATTAATTGATTGATTGATTAATTAATTAATTAAATTATATTTTCACGGACATTAGATTAACAAACACTAACTTTATCAAACCCTTATGTTATAACCCATGTCTAATGCATACCTTGCAAGTGTTTGAATCTGCTTGTGAGAATCAGATAAGAAATGCTTTGGGAAAGGATACGAAAAGTGGTAAATTTTATTTCAATTTATCCAAAGAAGAAAAAACAGCTTTAAAGGAAATACAGGAAAATGTCAATGTCAGGGTGATGAAAAGTTATAAAGGGGGCACCCTAGTTTTAATGACTCAAGATGTCTCCTTTGCTTACTGCCTGAGTCTAGCAGTTGTTTTTTTGTTATTAGCCACTGTATAGTTGTCTCTAGTCAGTGAACTAGTCAGTGTTTCCATTATTGCATTTTACTTGTTTCCTTTCGTTCTTATCTTTATTACCCTACATTTTTGAGGTAACAACTATCTGTTCTTAGTTTCCCTGCAAAGTAGTGTATCCTGTTTATTTCTCTTATATCACATGAATTTCTCATAATAGTTATTGTGTTCATCTGTTTTGTCAGTCTTCTAGCATTTTGAAATGTATTTACTTTTTGTAATATATTTCCTTAATCTATCTTGATAGGTTTGTCCATTTGTATTGAATCAAACAGGTCTTCCCTTAGATTGCTTCCTTCTGGACTGAGAGTATCCCCTTTGCTCTCTCCTCCCTGCTCTTTCCCTTGTTGAACACTTCCAAATGGACTTTCATGTGAGTCTCCTTCAGAATGTTCCAGAACATTGTCCTGTGATATATCTTCTTAACATGCATACTGGTCCATCTGCTGCTCCTCCATGTAGGGCCTTATTAACCCATCATGTTACAATATTGACTGTGTCAGTGTTTTCAATTTTTCCTGCTCTTTACATTGCTGTGCAGTTTTGACTGGACTTTCCAGTGAGCCTCATAGAGAAGGTTCCAGAACAATACACTGTGGTGTACATACCTTCTTAACATGCATCCTGCTCCATCTCCTGCTTTATTATCATGGGATTCAATGTCCTATCGTGTTGCGATATTGACTGTGACAGACGTTTTATACTAAACTCTTCATTTTACGGATAGTCTTATCACTGTTTGTTTCATTTCTGCCTCACTAAACTCCTTATTTTCAACTACATTCCACCTTTGTGTTCTTACTTTTTTAATTATGACATTTTCCATATTCATAGTCTTTGTCTGTGTTTCTCTTCACACATTTTTGAAACTGCATTTTTTGTATTGATTATTTTGGCTTTCTTTTCTGCATAAACATCTCACCATATCAGATCTCTTTTTCTCTCCTATGTCCATGCTTCTTTATGCCTTTCAGTAACTTCTGGTTTTATTCCTTATATCATGTAACTTCTGTTGCTTCTTCTACCAGGTGGCTCAGTATTTCTTAATCTAGATAATGCTTTCTTCTGACCTAACCCTGCGTCAGGATTCTACACTTCTTTTTTTTCCAATCCAGGTACCAAGGCCTACGCCAAAAGTGGGTATTTTTTTATTCTTGGGCCTGTGCACCCAAACTTAATTTTTATTTTTTGACTTATGTTTCTCTATGACTTATAAAATGCCGACTATATATCAGTATTAGCTTGCTGGGATTTTGTGAGAAAGATGTCCACCATGTGAAGGTACTCACCGAGACAAGAGGATGAATTCAGTTCCAGTAATACTACTCTCTTTCTCTTCATTTGTTCTCTGTATTCTGACTTTTCCTTTATGATATTTCAAACAATGCTGCAGATCCCCAATTCCCACAAATTTCCTGCATAGCCTAACAACTCATAATAATTTACCTCCTCACCTACAAATATTAGAGTTGGTCTTCTGTCCTTATTATGTCCATACTAACCATCAAATACTGCTTTATTTCTTTAAAAACTGTAACTCTGACATGATAATCTACCTAAGCATACATTAAAATAAGATCTCTCCCTTTTATTCTCACATATATATATATATATATATATATATATATATATGGATTCACTTCAGAAGCTCGAAATACTGAAATCTTGAATTTCAGTATCTCGAGCCCAAGAGTGGAATCCACAAAAGAACGAAAACTAAAAACCGCGAAATTCAAAACCTCGAATACCGGTAGTTCTGAATTTCATGGTTTTACTACACACACACACACACACACACACACACACACACACACACACACACACACACACCATCCACCACACAAACACACACAATCAATCTACTACATGAAAGCGGGGGGGCATGCCCCAATGCACCCCCCCACACCCCCCTACTTAAATATTCTCACTCCAAGGTCACACTACATACAAATACACACAAAACACCACCACACAAGCTACTTTCTCTTTGCACACACACACACACATCACAGCAACAAAACACACTGACACACACCACAGCCCCCACCCAAACCCCTTAACACACACACACACTTACCTGAATAGATTACCATAGCGGATCTTTAGAAGCATGAAATTCAAAACCTCCGGTATTCGAGGTTTTGAATTTCGCGTTTCTAAACTTTTGCTATTATGTGGATTCGGCTTCTTGGGCTCGAAATACTGAAATTTGAGATTTCAGTATTTCGAGCTTCTGAACAGATCCCATACATATATATATATATATATATATATATATATATATATATATATATATATATATATATATATATTGTCAGGTCACATTATTGCTAGGAGTATAACTGTAGCTTTTGTCTCTGAAAAATACTTTTATCCTAGAAAACCTCTCTATCCTTTTCATCCATGATACTTTTCCATTATATAATATTTAATATTGCTTCCTCTTCAGTTTTATATCTTATAAAGGTATAAAATATATATTGTTGTATTTCCTTTCAACTTTAATAACTTATGTGTGCCATTTATGAAGCTGTTAACATTAACAGATATGATGGATATATTATTCATCCCTATTATGTTCAGCTTTCCTCCCTTGTCAGATTTTTTTTTTTTTTTTTTGCATTTTTCATCCTCATCCCAGATGACTGTCAGAACATGTATTTATACTGCATGACTTAATACTTTCTCCCACATCCCCTCCAGTTTCCAAAACCTCATATGCATTACCGACTGTAACTGCTTCAGGAAAGATTGTATTTTCATGTTTCAATCCCCCAGCCTCATTTTCTTCTACTATTTCCACACGGCTTTCAGTTCCATTCTTTCTCATTACATTCTTATCTATAGCTTTATTTCTGTCAGCTACTTCATTTACACTTACATTGTCATGTTGTACAACCTTATTCACCACAGCTTACACCTAACATCTTGTTAATCCCATTCACTTGACACAAAGTCTTCAGTGAGCAGTTCACAATCACATCATATGTGACCTTTTCTGTACTTACTTCAAGCATGTTTATACTCATTGGTTACATGACCTTTCCCCATACTGATTACATCTCTTGTAAGGGCATGTATCAATGAAATGGTCCTACGTACCACAGAAAAAATATTTTGGCTGTCCCCAGTAATCTAAGGTCAGATCTGCATGCATTAATTAGACTTACATGTCACAAATGACATATTTCATTGTTCTTAATATATAAAGTGATTCATGCATCCCATACCTCATTCCAAACACTTCTAACATCAACAGTTCATTAACTGTTCTGTAAATCTCTTTTAAGAAATGTTTAGTATCCCTTTTGTTTATACCATCTGAATGAAACTGTAAAGTTGCCTTTTATTTTTTTTTTATTTTTTTTTTACTAGCAAAGTCAAATTTGATATAAAATAGTTAATCCCTGGTCTATCATTCCCTTGCCTTGAAAATAAATTCAAAAGGTTAGCTCACGGGGATCAAGTGTTAAATCTGCACAACTTCTCAGACCTCAAATGAATAAATAACTTGTTGGCCATTACTTTAAATCCTACACATTGTCTCATAATTTATACCTATCCATTAGGCAGTCTTCTTTCATATGAATCTTGCCATCAGATGCTTCTTTTATTGTAATGGCATCACTGTCTACTGTTTTTTTTTTTTACTTTTAGCTACCTGCATAGATCTACCTCTGTAACTGTGTATATGTAACTGTGTATATGTACCTGCATACATGTAACTGTGTATATGTACCTCTGTACATGTAACTGTGTATATGTACCTCTGTATATGTCACTGTGTATATGTACCTGCATACATGTAACTGTGTATATGTACCTCTGTATATGTAACTGTGTATATGTACCTCTGTATATGTAACTGTGTATATGTACCTGCGTACATGTAACTGTGTATATGTACCTCTGTACATGTAACTGTGTATATGTACCTCTGTATATGTCACTGTGTATATGTACCTGCATACATGTAACTGTGTATATGTACCTCTGTATATGTAACTGTGTATATGTACCTCTGTATATGTAACTGTGTATATGTACCTGCGTACATGTAACTGTATATGTACCTCTGTACATGTAACTGTGTATATGTACCTCTGTATATGTAACTGTGTATATGTACCTGTGTACATGTAACTGTGTATATGTACCCCTGTGCATGTAACTGTGTATATGTACCTCTGTATATGTAACTGAGTATATGTACCTATGTACATATAACTGTGTATATGTTTAAATCAGTCTTGCAGCACATTAACATTTTCTCAGCTTCTCAGCTTCTCATCATTCTCCTCATCACACTCTTGTGACCAACAACCTCCTCACAAGCAGGAAGCAAATCCTCAATGTCTACATCCATATTCACTGTTTGCAGCTGAAGCTTTTATTTATCAGTTATTAGATACTGCCTAACATAAACTTTCTTGCCATTGTATCATCTAAGCCACCGGTGGGAGTTGTCATTACTATAATCTCTTCATAATCTGCTGTTCATCCTCCCTCATGCCTTTAACAAGAAGCAGTTTGTACCCTTTTCAAACATATTACACCAGTGGGGTATGAGTTGGTCCCATCTAAATAAATCATGGGACCAAAACTGTATACCTACCATTGCTATATTACTTGTGACCATAATTGCTCCCTTGCAAAAATGTTGGTTTCATTTTAGTACATTCCAAGGTAATTCCTTAGATCATATGGACTGCATTGTCAATTTTTTTTTATATTTTTGTGTCAGCATTAGTGACATCAGCATTTGGTTGTATCAGCTTATTTGAGTACACCTATCTATCTATTTATATTTATCTGTCTATCTATGGCAAGTGCTAAAATGCTAGTAGTTCACAATTCACTTACTCACTGACACCTGTTGTAAATAGCAAGTGCCCTAACTATCTAAATCTCCCACTGCCTGACACTATTGAACTGCATATGCCTACCAGAACCCTAACTCTCACCCTAAATCTCCCACTCATTCCCTTACCCTAAACATAAGATTCCTATCCCTAACCTTAAAGTCCAAGAGCAATCTTTAAACCTAAAACTCCACTCCTCCCTCTCTGAAACAAAAGTAATTGCTCTCTCCCTAACTATAAATCTACACTCCACCTCCCTAACCCTAAACTTCCTTCTCACTACCTAAACCTAAGCTCCTTCCTGCTCCATAAACTTGAAGTCACCAGTCTTGCACTAACCCTAAAACTCTACTCCCACTCTAAACCTAAAACTTCATTCGTGCTCCCTAAACCTAATGTCCGCACTCACTCCCTAATCCTAAACTCCCCACCCTTTCCCTAAAGCTTAAGATTACCTCTTCCAAAATCTAAATCTCCCCCAAGAGTACCTGAAACTCTAACCTGCTCCCCACCATTCCCTCTCCATAGATGCTGGACTTAGCTTGCTCGAGCTTGGTTACTGTGTTTCGGTGAGGTGCACCAGCTCCATTCTTTTCACATGTTTGCAGCATCTTGTTAAAACACATTTAGTCAGGTTTGAGCATAAGAGGTTGCCCATGAGAGCTACAAGGCATCCAATCCTGTTATTGATCTATTTATTTTTTTCAAATACAATCTTTATTTAGCTAGTTTTTTTTTTCCTGAGGCTTTCCTGAGACAAAATAGTGTTAGCTTTTGTTCTTCCCTCAAAAAGATCTTTCAGAAGTTTGTTGCACTAATAACTTGGAAAGACTGTGCACATTACACATTGTATTGCATGCGATTGTATGACTTTCTTGTTGCAGTCTTATTATAAGCAAGGCATTTTGTACTACTTTTCTTTAGCAGACACTAACCAGTCATTTTCTTCCATTATGCAGGCAATGAGCAGCCGTTTTCTCTTATATGATGTCATTCAGACAGATGCTGTTCTAAGTCTGGACGAGGATACTGTGCTGTCAAGTAATGAGGTAAGTGGTATCCTTCTCACTGTCATTGGAATGCTAGGCATTTATATAATTTATATATGGCCAAGGGCCAGATTGTGCCAACAAGTTTAAATTATAACACACCTCTCCAGTGTTTAGAGTCTGGGGTGTACTTGGTGAGAGTGGAAGAAATATAATAATGAAGTAGATGTGCATTTCACAAAGTACTTTAATTGTCTCTCTTTTCAACTCACAAAATGAAAACGTTAAAAAAGGAAAAAAGAACACATGGACCTTTAAGTGTTTGATTCCTTCAGCCACAAGTGCCCATCTGTGTTACTCTGAGTAACTCACTTAACCAGACAGTGCTCCCTAGCTGAGTCTGAGAAAGGCCAATTGAAACCAGTACTCTACCCTTGTAAAGAAATGCAAATAAAATAAAATAAAATAAAATAATGCAAGTTAATATTACTTTCCCCAATGGATATGTAACAACTGGAAGGTGTATAATGCCAGTGTACAAGACCTTCATTAGCTCATTTAGTGACCAGATGTCAAACAGCCTCTTTACCAAGCAACTGTTGATCATCTGTTGTGTGTAGAACACCAAAACACAAAGTTTCCCAAGACAGATGCAGAACCTATCAGTTTTAGTCCTCCCTCCCCCCAAATTTGAACTTCCTATCTCCTTAGTTCATTTTCTGTATGGAATCTTCAGACTTTGTATTTAATATCAGTGCATACATATGTATAATGTGTATCATATATTGCAGAATGTAGTTCTTCAGTGCATACATATGTATAATGTGTATCATATATTGCAGAATGTAGTTCTTCAGTGCATACATATGTATAATGTGTATCATATATTGCAGAATGTAGTTCTTCAGTGCATACATATGTATAATGTGTATCATATATTGCAGAATGTAGTTCTTCAGTGCATACATATGTATAATGTGTATCATATATTGCAGAATGTAGTTCTTCAGTGCATACATATGTATAATGTGTATCATATATTGCAGAATGTAGTTCTTCAGTGCATACATATGTATAATGTGTATCATATATTGCAGAATGTAGTTCTTTCAGATGTTAATAATGATCTGTACTAGAACATACAAATGTCATATTTAATACTGGTGCACTAATGAGTGACTCGCTTATTGTTGATCATTAGAATTTGAATTCAAGGATGTTGCATTAAAGACAGACTGTGCTATCTAAGGGATTTCCCTTTTCATTGTGATAGTTTCACAGTCAAGGAAACACCTATCCATTCATACACACGCACACACACACACACACACACACACACACACACACACACACACACACACACACACACACACACACACACACTCACACAAAATGTATACAGCTTCATTCGTGCTCCTACACACATACACACACTAACACTCCCAAACCCCACAACTTCCCTGAACTTATCTGAACAGCAACTGCTTCCATAGGAGTGAGTGGGTAAACACCATATTTTGATGGCATTCACTTTTCCCTCCAACAGTGAAATTTTATGTATTTTCAGTGGAGAGCACATGGTTAATTCACATTGGCATTCCCCATGCAGCTGTCTCAATGAGAACACCCTCCATTCTGTGATCTTCCCTAAGTGGGAAACTCCAGCTTTAAGGTAGTGTAAGAATCAGAAAGAAAAAAAATAGCTCTGTTAAGGCTTCTCATTCATGGTAAGCCTTTCTGAATCCCAGCCTCATAAACTGCACACATTAGATTCAAAGATGTCAGCTGTATCTCACTTTTAGTGGACTTGTCAAAACCTGAAAAACATGCAGCATGCAGAGTTCCTTTATGTCACAGGTAAGAAGGCATTTAGGGCACTTTTTGCTTTAACCTTATGCAAGAAAAGAAAGACATGATCTATGTTTTTAACACATTTCAAGCATAATGTCAGCCAAAGAAGAATCTAGACTAAGTACTGTATTCAATTTCCACATTAAATCAATATGTTTAAGAGTAATTTTATGCTGAAATGAGGTACAAAACAGAAGTGCGGCATCATGTATTACTCTTTGATAAGTGACAAAACTGCATGTGAAATCAGAAATGCACAGGTCATTGAAAGATCATTAATCAGCTGACTTGGTACTGAAAATATACCTGATGTGCAGAGTAAGTGAGCTTCTGAGTATACGGTAAACTCTCAGTTAACCGGAACTCAAGCAACTGGCATTCTCAAGCAACTGTCAAAAAAAAAATCATAGAAATACAGTACAATTTTCATATGTTGCTCTCTATGTTTCCCCCCGCAGAAACATACCTTATATTTTTAGAGCTTTAGAGTTTTAAAAAGGAAGATAGGAATAAATTCCCTCTCTTCCCAACCTGAGAACAAGTCAAACCAAGCAAAGAGCATAGGATACTGCATTAGTCAGGCCTATTTTTAATAGTAACTCTCAAGCAATCAGAAACTACAGTTATCCAGCATCTACCAATCCCCATGGGTGCCAGTTAATTGAGAATTTACTGTATAACTGAAAACAATGATTGAAATGTCAGAAGTGTATAAAATAAAAGCTGTGAGGGGAATACAGGACAAAGTGAAGCTAAGAATTGCCAAAATAACAATACAATTTTTGTCAAGCACATAACATCTAAGATGTTATTGGCAATATGTAACCAGAAAGAAGCTATATCCAACACAGGCAGTGTGACTACAGACATGAGAAAGCAGGTTGAAAAACATTTAATAAAGTTTGTAGGTACTGTGGCAGGTTGCATCCATTTTACAAGAGTAAGTAACATTTAAAATTAATTGTAGCAAGCTGAGTAGGTATTAGAGGTGAAAGAGCTGAACAAACAGGGATGTTTGTGGGCACATTTAATTTACTTACAATGAATGAAATGTATTCTTCACATTCCCTGTCTCCCCATTTACTTCTTTCTGTGGTGCTACTGCTACTGAAGGAGCTCTTGAATGTGTCCCTTTGCTGTGTAAGTCATGTCCTTCTAGACAAGAACTCTTACTCTTGATATGGCATAGACCTATGAAAGAGGGAGGGGAATGGGAAGGCTTGGTCTGCAATATTGTGGTCATCTGGGTTTTTCTGTTAAACCCCACCTCCCTCTAACATGCTGGGCTGATATCACTGGTATACAACAGCACAGCAGACAGACAGCTCCCATCTATGTGGTGGCATGTCTGTCATGTTCTGTAGCCCAACTCCAAGCTCTATATGATTCTGGTAGTCCTATGGTACACCATTTCAACTGTTATGTGCCTGCAGCACACTCCTACACCCTCCCCAAACAGAAACATGAGCAGACTAACCCTAATCATTTCTGCACCACATGAGCTCAAATATCTGCCATGACCACTAGCTGAAATTAGGTTTCTTCAGTTATTGTCAGGGCCATATGCTTTTACACTAGTGAAACTGGCACAAAAGCACTGTATGGTGTAGGCAGTGATAAACCTACCACTGACTACTGTAATGGTAATGTTGATTAATTTCATACTCTACGTGCTACAAGTAACAAATGCTTGTAAGATAAGCTATTTATTATTTAAATGCATGAGTTTTCTGTTTAAGCATGATACAGAGGCTGAATGCATTATACTCTTTGAAAATACATCTAAAGCTCTGAATCTTTCTGATAAGGGTACAAGTCGTCATGCTTGCTTTTGACAGATTCAAGGCATAAACTGAAACCTGTGGGGCAGATGTGGTTAGACTGCAAGTAGAGTTGCAAGAAATATAATTAATATTCCACATAGTATGCTTATAAAATAAGCTAAAGCAACCAAACATTGCTGAGCCACAGTGCTTGTGAGCATTGTCATAGTTAAAAGAGTTCATGCCATGCATTTGCAGAATGATTTACTGATTAATGCAGATCACAGTAACTGAAAAGTCAAAGTTCACAACAGTAAATCTGACAGTATAAAGTGACAGAGAGTCAGAACATGTACAATAACATGAAAAGTTATCACAAATTCATCTCACACTCTCACTTAGCACCTTAGGGTGCCCTTCACAGTCAGCTGCTGTATCAAATGCTCAGGAATAAAGTGTCAGTGCAAAAATGGTTACTGTCAAAATAATAATGATACTCTATGCCTGTCAGATGCAATAAAACAGTTTCTGTCAATAGTACCGCACCACAATTATATAAACGTAACTTCTCAGTGGCCCGACTACATGTTACAAAGTATTGATTACATTTTGCTGAAGTATTCTGCTTTGTTTCAAAGCTTGGGCTGTCTGTAAGGAGAAAACTGCTTCCCTCAGAGGAAACCCTGACACAAGAGCAGTTATTTATGCTCCAAGAGGAGTTCTGGTCAGAGCTAGAAATGTGCAAGAATTAAAGATTTATTTGTGAAACATCTAAACGCCAAGTGGTTTGTTTCTCAGCTCCCTGTGTCTGTTGAAAACTGAAGGAATGTGAAATGTATTACATTTGCTATGAGATGAGATTACGAAAATATGCCAGGTAATATTAAGTCATTATATCCAATAATATATGTTTTTCCCTTCTTGTCAAGATTAGCTTTCTTGTATTTGAGACATTATCAAAAGAAAGTCTAATTATTTCTATTCAGTTGTAAGAAGCCAAATTATTTAAAATTTGTAAGTCACACCCAGGCATTAGTTAGTGTAAAGAAAGGGCTGGTTATTCTTTATTGATCTAGTGTGTCCAAGCAGATCGATAAAATGGAGCATAAATATAAAATATGCACCATGTTCAGAAACCAAAATCATTAAGATAAGATGATGTGTCATGATATTGTATGCTTATCATGAATGAAAATAGGAGATGACTTGTTTCATAACAAAGATGTGCATTATCTCTTCTTAGTAGGCTATTGCTCAAAATTTCCAGAGGTTGTACAGTTACATGAAATTATAGGTCACAGTGGTGCATCTTTGTTGGATTCTATCTTTGCTAGACATAGAATTCTACTGAAATTATATCAGCCAGTTGTCCTCAATTTGTTATGTAGGAATTGTGTAACTTTATGAAACAATATGAATGAAAATATATTACTATGACTATGAATCATATTTTTCCTCAAAGGAATGGACAAGTGAAAAGCATTTCTGTACAACAAAAAATTCTCAACAGAACTATGTGTCTACTCTTGAGGAATACACCACCAATACAGAACAGCTGTTAATTAGTGTCTATCTAAAGTTCAAGCTGTCTATCTCATTTTTCTCACTATTACCAGACACTAAACAAACTGCTGGTAATCTCAATTGCAAGGCATGTAGTGCAAACAGAATCTTTACTATGACAGATATCAAAAATCTCTCACTTTACAGAAAAAGAGGAAAGAGAAAAAATAGGCAAAATCAAGATTCAACTGGTATTTCACAGAAATGTTCAGTTCAAGCATCTGCAGTTAGTTTCACAGAGAAGCTTAGATCATGCCTGTTGCAAGTTTTCATATATAAGTGTACAGAAGAAACAGGAAGTACTTGAATAAGTCACCAGATCCAGGAGATGACCATCTGTCTCTTGAGTCAAGACACTTATTGCCCATACTAAAGCTTCAAAATTATTACCATAATTTCACAGGAAAAAATCCCTTTATGTTATATTCGGCTTAGCCTGAATTCTCATAGTGACTCATCCATAGACTTTATCAGATGTTCAGACTGGAACTTTTTTAAAAAAGCTGATGTTCAACATATAGAACACTGTTGCAGTAGCATAAGCTATTGGGGCCCTACTCTTTGCCACCTGCCAGCTTTCAAGGCTTTGGGGTGACTACCATATGCTGCAACTGCCAGGAGCTCAACAGGAGATCCATAAAAGGTTACTTAGAATGGGAATCTCCTTAGAGCTTTTTTGCTGTCAAAGAGCATTTCTTCAATGTCCCTACTGAAGTGTCAGTCAGCTAGTGAACCTTCAAAGTGGGGCAGATAGCTTCTCAAGTTTGAAAACCTTCCACTAAAAATAATTTTATGAGGAAAGCATATGTTTTTCTAATTGATTTATTACATTTAGCTAGAATATTTATGTCGTGGGCACTGTCATTAATTTTTAAGACAGCTCACATGTAAATGCTTTCATAAATTTCTTGTGTGGAAAGGAGCAGGATACTGTTAGTGGGGGTGACTAACGGTGGTTTACTTACCTCAGAATTACTTGTTCTCTTCTTTACCTTTATCAACCCATTCAGGTTCTACTATCCACTTTTGCTGTCTCTTTCTAGGCTTAGAAATGGAGCGACCTTTGTTCTCCCCAGTTTTACCCTTCCTTGCCAGTAGGAGCAAAAAAGTTGTTAAGGGGTGTTTCAGTGTCAGGCTAGCTCCTATTTTGCCACAAGCACTACTGATTGACTCTGCTGTGGCCACTTGTTGTTTCTCAGACTGTCTATCTTTTTTCTCAGTCCTCTTGGTGTAGCACAGTGATGGTGAACCTATGACACGCGTCAAAGGTGACACACCATGAAGTTTTGGGTGACATGCCAGCATTCACCAACACCCGGGTTACCAAAGAAACTGCTTTTGCATTCATTGCTTGTGTGAAGTGCATTGAATTATTTTGTGCCACGAGACAGTTCAACAACACTGCTGCAAAGGTAAGGAAATTATTAACCTCAAAGACTATTTCAGTATACTGTCTCGATACAGTCTGCACAGGGCAGTGCTGACATTGTTTTCTCTTCATAGTTACACTTATGCAAAGGGCAAGTAGTCTGCATTTCTAAGAGTATGCTGTTTTACATTCCTCTCAACTGTTCCTCTTAATCCCTGCTAAAACTGGTGACTTTTTACACTTAATGACAATAATTACATTTACAGACTTATTTTACTTCAGAAAATGTATATTAATTCACATTCATTTTTTCTGTCAGTGTCTCAGATTAATAGTATTAGTAGTTTAAAGCAGTCCACGTCTCTTATTTCTAGATCTGTCCCTGATTCTCTTGAGATTTATTCCTGATTCATTGAGAGCTATGCAGTTTTATTTTTATTTATTCATTTATTTTATTTATTTTTGTTTGGTGGTGACATGCCAGCAGAGTCAAGTTAGGCATTTTCTGAATTTTTGACATGCTGAGCCCAAAAGGTTTGCCATCACTGGTGTAGCACATGCAGCCACCCAAGACCAAGAGATAGTCATATTGTCTACAGCTGTAGGGATGCCCTCAGCATGTGACAAAGAGACACTTTCGTCAGACTTGGGGGAAGGGACAGGACAAAGTTTTTCTCTTAGCCAGAACTGGGAGCTTGCATTTGGGAATACTATGCCTAAGGAGAGTCAGTTTTCTTCCAAGGAGACCTGGAGACTCCCAGGAAAGGTGAACATATTGAGAATGCTTTTCAGTCTCCTGCTACTATTTCCATGGACAATTTCCTGGGATCTGCCAAGGAAAATGTTAGTTCCTTTTCTTTCCCGTCTGCTTCTTCGGTCAAGAAACGGAAAAATGTTCCCTCTTTTTCTGATGTGAATTGTTAGTCAGAAGAGCAGATATTATAGGGGGAGGTATGCAACTTCTTCATAATTTGAGCACTCAGATTCTGAGGAAAGCATGGTTTCATATTATCCTTTTCTGACATTTTATCTAGATGAAAGAGTTTTTTTCAGTGGCGGCAAAATGAAATTCCTATAGCATAGAAAATGTATTATGAATTCTTACAATTGGAAATGCCAGTTTCTGCACCTTTTCCTCCTATGTTCACTGATTTAGAGAATGTTGTCCTCACTGTTTTAGCTCCTGCTTAGAGAAAGTTTTAAGTTATACAGGGTACCTCAGGCTCATAAGCATTGTTTTCTAATCCTAGAGCAGACTCTACTGTGATTTCTCTTTCAAAATATGTAACACAGATCATTACTCTTAATCACATTCCCCTGACAATGATGAGAAAGTATTGGATAAGATGGGCAAGAAAATGTATTCCTCTAATACTTTATCATCCAGGATTTTAAACTTTCAAGCTCATATGCTAAAGTTGTTGCTTTTAACCTTTGAGAACATGGAGAAGTCATTACTTAAGCTTCATTCTTCTGAAGGAAACTATTCTTTGAATGCTTCTATTTCATTTGCTTCTCAAGTTGCTACAAACATTTTAAAGTCTGCTTACAATGCTGCTGAGTCCTCCTTTACAGCTGTGGCATCTGGATCAGTATTGAGAACACTGGCTTGTCTTCTGTCTCAAATTCTTTCTGAAGATTTCAGAACTGAAATTTTAAATTATTCCTCAGGTAAGGACATTATTTTTGTTCTTTCTGCAGCTAAAGTGCTTAAGAAGTGTGAAAAAAGGGGACAGTTGATTTAAACGGTTAATTATGTTTCAGAGCTCCTTGCTAACAAGCCTGGAGGACAACTGCCTTCTCATTCCCATGGATAGGAATGTTCTTTGATAACTTCTCACCCTTTACACTGATATCCAGAGTTTTTCCAAAGATCCAGACAGACTCTCCAAAGCATACTGCAGACACTGAAAATAGGAACAAAGCCCATTGAAAAATAGAAACATCCAGCTAAAAATCTGGACTTCTAATTAGCGTACATTTTGAATATCGAATAGTAGATAGCTGTTCCTGCTCCCAGCTGGAATGTAGGATGCTACACAGAAACACTTGCTTAAAAATAAGTGTGTGACAAAAATTATGGGAAAATATAAGCCTATCATTAAAGAAAAAGTATATAATATGTAGACCTTAATGAACTGTACTGCAAAATTCTACCACGCAAGGTCATTTATTTTTGCTTCAGAAAAAGAGAGTTTTAAGAGGTATGTCCTTTTTCTGTAAATTATTGTTGCCAAATATGTTGGTCATGTAGTGTGATTTTCTGTGTACAAGGCAGCTTCAAAAATCAAATGAGATGAGGAGGTCTAGAAAATTGTGTGAAGGGGTATAGCAAGCCTGAAAAAGGGACATACTTCATAAAATAGGGATATCCTAAGTCAAGCCTAAAAATAGCAGCATCCCTCCAAATAGATACAGTTGAGAGGTCGGCTTCAAAAACTGTGGTGGTGACTCCCTTTTCAGCCCAGACAACAGTGGTCCACTTTTTTTTTCAGTCTTGTCAAAGGAAATTCAAATCATAGTTTTTACCCAATATACTTTTCCCAGTCCTTCTCGTAGTGTGCTTGTCACTAAATACAGTCACCCCAAATAACATGGACTGTCCTTCTCTACTCCCAGCCATTTATAATCTTATCTGGACTGCAATTCATTGGAGCCCTGTGAAACGATCTCTCCAGTCAATACAGTCACCCGAAACAATGCAGACTGTCCTTCTATACTCTCAACCCTTTCTAATCGTATCTAGACTGCATTTCACTGGACACCTGTGTGAAGACTGGTAGAGAAAGGGTGAATGCTGCCAGCCTAGTCAAATAGAATTTGATACATAAATCTGGCATTTGTAAATATAAATATAAAATACAGTCTTGTTTCTTAAATGAAAGAAAACACTGTAAAATGAGAACTTTAAGATTGTAGCAACATTGCCATCTGCTGTAAGGAAAACCAAGCCAAGCATTTCAAATGTTCTTTGAAATTAAAATTATGTTTTGTATGTCCTTTGAAGTTAGAATTTGGAGTCAATGAGTCTGGAGTAAGCATCCTGCTTATTGTTTTAAGGCTAAAGTTAATGACCAGAATTTACATATGGAATGTCCTTTATTGCTCTAAGTGTAAAAGAATGTAAATGCAGTTTTGGTGTGGCCTGGGAACTCCAGACTAAGTGTCAAAATTATGTAATGGATATACTGGGAAAACCTAAGTGTCAAAATGATGTAATCTGGGAGGGCCCATCAGAAATGTGTTAGCAATTTTAAAAACTATTGATCAGAGAGAGACTGTAAGCATTTTTGTCTTGACATCCATCTCATCAGCACTCTGCCTGTGTCTTAAGTAAGTTATTTCAGAAGTGGTTCTTGTAGTAATAGCTAGGAAATTAGAAGAAAGTTAGACTAAGTATTTTTCTGTTATGTCAGAACTGTACTACTGATTTATTTTAAGTTTCTATGTGATCTCTGAACTCCTGAATAGCACCGAGGTGCAGTAGTATTGTCTCGTGTTTTTAGTATTTATTATTAAATATTTTAAAAACCTTTTACCTGCGGCTGGTTTGTGTAGAGATAAGTAAGCTCTAGAGTACATTGCATGCTTATACGTGATCCTGTAATAATCCCTTCCAAAGCCTTAAGATTGCTTACGTTACATTACTATTGAATAATGATATTGCAGAGTAATAACTGGACACCCTTTTAAGGGCCTTTTAATAGCTGATAAATATTAGCTGGTGGTGGCAGTGATTACTACCATATAGTCTGGGTAAAAGGGCGCAGCTGGATAATCTGTGTCAGTCTTTCCTAGGAGTGTCTTTGAAGTTGTATAAGTACTTATCTGAAAGTGTGTGTGTGTGTGTGTGTGTGTGTGTGTGTGTGTGTGTGTGTGTGTCAGCTACTTGGGCAGGGACACGAAGCACTAATTGGACAGAGAGGGTACTGGAGGTTAGCTTGCCAGCTAGGCTGAGATCTGGACCCTATAGCTGTGCTAATGGGGAGTCTCATTGGGGACCTGGAGAGCAAGGGAGCAACCAGCCCCAGACTGACTGTGATCTCTGTGTGCTCTTAAGGGAAATTGCACTTTACTGTGTGTATTTGTTATCCTTTCCACTCTTATGAGATGCCCTCCCTGGTGCTAGTGGTGAGGATTGAGGCTCCTTGATTGCTGGACCAGGGTGCGGACGTCACATTGAAGTGGCAGTGGTGGGATCCACTTCACATCGTGGTTTGGAGTGGTGGGATCCACTTCACATATTAATTAGTTGGCAAATACTAATTGGCTTGTAGTGGTGTGGGTAGAGTGAATTCTGTAGCTTATTTACAGTGATCTCTGAAGGTGTTTTGTATTCTAAATCAGCCATGCAGTAAATACTCAGAGTTCAGATCACAATTGTTTTATTTCTTTTGTTAGCTTAGTTAGTCAGGGTGAGCAAGCAACATGTCAGCAGAGGAGTATGGAAAGCTGACAAGGAGCCAGCTGGTGGAGATGTGCCAGGCTAGGGGACTGGTGTATGGAAACCTGACGAAGGCAGACCTGATTGTAGCCTTGGTTACAGCTGCATCAGAAAACAGCATTCAGGAGGACAGGCAGACTGGCAGTGGAGATACAATATCCTCAGAGAATGGATAGCTCAACCTTTCTGCGAAGGACAATCAGACTAGCAGTGGAGATACAAGATCCTCGGAGAATGGACAGCTCAATCTTTCTGCAGTGGACTTAAAAATCTAGCTGGAGCTAAAGAGACTTGAGTTGGAGGCCAGGTGTTTGGTGATAGAAGCCGAAGAAAAGGACTATCAGAGGAGGCAGGAGAGGGAAATACTGACTCTTCCCCAGAGTCATGGAGGTAATTGAAAAGGGAGTAGCTGGACCCCAGAAGCACAATAGGTCAGTAAATATCTTCCACAATTTAAAGAGGGGGATCATTTTGATAGTTTCATTCATATGTTTGAGAGGGTATGCAAACAGTATAGTGTTGACCAAAGGCTCTGGCTATGGTTCCTGACCCCCTTACTCCATGGGAAAGCTGTAACTTTTCTGGCAAAAAATCCTGACTCTGAATGTTTTGATTATACTGCTGTAAAACAATGTCTTTTAAAATGTTTTAAGTTAACACTTGAAATGTATAGGAAAAGTTTTGTGAGGATAGACGCAAGGCAGATGAAGGTGTGTGAATATGTTGCTGAACTGAGCACTTATTTTCATAGCTAGGTGAGTGGATATCAGGTTACCACTTTTGAAGGGCTTGCAAACCTTTTGGTGAGGGAACAAGCCCTTAGCACTTTGCCTGGTGACATGAGGATCTGGTTAGCTGATAGACAATGTTCTACTTCAGATGAGTTGGTGAAGAAGGGAGATCTATACCTGGCCAGCAGGGCAGCCCTGCACAGGAATGGGACCCCCAGTACTGCTCATGGGTCTAAAGAAACCCTTGGTGGGCAGGACAGACTGCCCCAACAGAATCTGCCAGTAGCAGGGGAAGCCACTAGTCCATGTACACATCCAGGAGCTATGGTTAAATGTTTTGAATGCAGCCAGTGGGGCCATATGGCATACAGGTGTCCATGGAGGCAAGGTGGGGAACCAAAGGTGAGGGAGCCAGTAAGTGGCAAAGACAAAATGCAATAGTAGGTTGTATTGGGACAACAAGGGTACCAAACAACCACTAGAGGTTATATCCTATTGTAGTAAATGACAAAGAGGCCATTGCCAAGAGAAACACAGCTTTTGATATAACCATTGCAAAGCCTGCTATGGTTACAAAGGAGGACTACTTGCCTGGGTAGTCTATTCCAGTCAGGGCTTTAGGAGGGATCCCATTCCAAATACCTTTGGCTAAGGTTCACCTTGACTGGGAGGGTGGAAAAGGAAGCCAGCAAGTAGGTGTGTTTCAGGATGTCCTGATAAGGAATGATTTTGACAGTGCAGTATCCTGTGCTTGTGCAGTTACATGCAGACAGGCCTGGAGACAAGCATGTGGGTCTGGTAGCCTGGGGGAGATCCAGACAGACTGTATACTTGCAGCTAGGACTGGTGAGGTGGTTACTTCATGAAGGGAGCTATGCTGTGGCAGTGAGACTGAAGGTGAGCCACAGCTGCTTTTGGGTACTGATGGTCCCTTGGACAGAATGACTGCAAAGGTAGAGGTGAGTAGTAGTACCCAGGCTAACAGTGAGGCACCGCTGTCAGAGGATGCCAGACTTCCTGTGGAAGGGGAACTGGGAAGGGTTACAAGTAGTGAGCTGAGACAGGCTCAGCTCTCAGACCCTACATTGCAAGGCCTGATGAGGTAGCTAGGGAGGCACCTGATTCTCAAGGGGAAGGGGGAATCTATATACAGGGACCAAGGGTTACTATACAGAGAGTGGACCCCTGAGGGAGGGCTAGAAGGTGAGAGAGTACAGAAGGTGGTAGTGCCTAGAGCCTACCATCTGGCACTTCTAGCCATAGCTCATGATATTCCCTTTGCAGGTCATACGGGCATAAAATGTACAAAGAGGCATATTATGCAAAACTTCTATTGGCCTGGAATTTCCAGACATATAACAGGGTACTGCAGGACCTGTGAGCAGTGCCAAAAGGTAGGCAAGGCAGGAGACAAGGTGAGAGCTCCGTTGATGCCTTTGCCTTGTGATTAAGGAGCCATTTCAGAGGGTAGCTATGGATATTGTGGAGCCTCTGAGTAACCCAAGTTCCACAGGGAAAAAGTATATCCTAGTGGTAGTTGGTTATGCTACACGATGCCCTGAGGCGGAGGCTTTGTTGAGGCAGAGAAGGTGGCAAATGCTTTGTTAGAGAATTTCAGAAGGGTGGGTTTCCCAAAAGAAATACTGTCTGACAGAGGTGCCGATTTCATGTCAGACCTGCTGGCTTGTCGGAGGAAATCCTGTGGGGTAAAGCACATGAAGACCACCCCCTACCACCCCCAGACTAATGGCCTTGTTGATAGGTTAAACTCTACAGTCAAGTCCATGCTATGGGCATTTGCAGATCATTTTAAGAGGGAGTGGGACAAATATTTGTCACAGCTGTTGTTTACTTACAGAGAGGTTCCCCAGGAATCCACAGGTTTTTCACCCTTTGAGTTGGTGTATGGGCATAGGGTGAGGGGACCTCTAGATTTAATTTGAGATGAGTGGGAAGGTGAGTATGAGTCTCACAAGGAGTCTGTTGTGGCATATGTCCTAAACCTCAGGACAAGGCTCAGGGAACTCATGGGCTTGGCCCAGAAAAACCTGGCAGAAGTTCAATATCAGAAAAAGGTGTGGTATGACAGGAATGCTCGAGCTAGAGAGTATGCTGTAGGGCAGCAGGTAATGTTTCTCATTCCTGTCAGACACAACAAGCTGCAAGCAGCTTGGGAAGGACCTACAAGGTGGTAAGAAAGGTAAGCGATGTTAACTACATGGTGGAACTGCTAGGCAGAAAGCAGAAGGCAGGGGCACAAAGTGTACCATGTTAACATGATGAAACCTTACCATGATAGGGAGGCCCTTGTGCTGAGCATTTGCAGTGGAATGCAGGAGGAGTCTGAGAGAGATCTGGGGACTGATCTCCTCAGTGAGGCTCAGGCTGACACCTCAGTGGAAGGGGTAGCAATGTCCCTGCAGCTATCTCCTACCCAGGTTTGAGAAATCCAAGCAGTGTTGCAGGAATTTGGGGACATGTTCACTGGAAAACCAGGGTGCACCCACCTGGTGCAGCACCAGGTGGATACAGGACCCCAAAGGCCTATCAGCCAGGCCCCTTATAGGGTGCCTGAGAGTGTCAGACAGACCCTGAGGGAAGAGGTACAGGAGATGTTGGAACTAGGGGTGATTCAAGAGTCCAACAGTCCCTGGGCCTCCCCAGTGGTGCTGGTGCCAAAGAAGGATGGCAACACCAGGTTCTGTGTGGATTACAGGAAATTAAATAGTCACACAGAGTCAGAAGTTTACCCCATGAATAGGACAGATGAGGCCCTAGAGCAGCTGGGTGGGGCTAAGTATCTTACAACCATTGATCTTACCAATGGTTACTGTCAGGTGCCCTTGACTCCCAGTGCTAGAGAAAAGTCAGCCTTTGTGACTCCTTTTGGCTTGTATGAGTTCAAAAAGATGCCGTTTGGGATGAAGAATGTCCCAGCGACTTTCCAGAAGCTGGTAGATCATATCCTAGCAGGAGCAGGAGGGTTTTCCCTTGCTTACCTGGATGATATTGCCATCTACAGCCATTTCTGGCCAGAGCACCTTCAGCATGTCAGGGAGGTGCTGGGCAGACTACAGAGGGCAGGATTGACTATTAAGCCAAGCAAATGTCAGGTGGATATGGCAGAGGTCTCCTTCCTAGGACATAGAGTGGGTAGTGATAAGGTAAGGCCAGAACCTGCCAAAGTGGAAGCTATTCATTCATGGCCTGCACCTATTACTAAAAAGCAGGTGAGGGCATTTTTAGGGACAGCAGGGTACTACAGAAAGTTTGTCCCCAGTTATAGTACCATAGCTGCTCCCCTCACAGACCTGGCAAGGAAGAGCAGGCCAGATAAGGTAGTATGGACCCCAGCATGTGAGCAGGCATTCCAGAAGCTTAAAGAAGCTTTGGTAGGACTCCCTGTGTTAGCCAGTCCAGAGTACAGAAAATAATTTGTTGTGCAAGTGGATGCTTCGAACCATGGGGTGGGGGCTGTATTTAGCCAGATTTCTTCAGAGGGCGAAGAGCACCCAGTGGTTTATCTCAGTCATAGGCTCCAACCCAGGAAGGATTGTTATGCAGCTGTAGAAAAGGAATGTCTAGCCATAATGTGGGCACTGCAGAAACTTCGGCCTTATCTGTATGGAAGAAGAGTCACTGTAATGACAGATCACAACCCTCTAACATGGTTAAACAGAACTAGTCAGCAAAAGGCCAAGTTGCTAAGATGGAGCCTGGGGGTGCAAGCATATGATATGTCAGTGCAGCACTGTAGTGGGATTAGCAATTCCAATGCAGATGGGCTCTCAAGACAAGGAATGGGGGGGAGGTACACTCAGATAGACCTAGCCTTCTCAAGCGGCGTTTCTCAAGGGTCACTTGAAAAACTAGCTTGAGTTCTCTGGGGGGAAAGAGGTGAAGACTGGTAGAGAAAGGGTGAAGGCTGCCAGCCTAGTCAAACAGAATCTGATACATAATTTTGGCAATTGTAAATATAAATATAAAATACAGGCTAGTTTCTTAAATAAAAGAAAATACTGTAAAATGTGAACTTCAAGATTGTAGCAACATTGCCATCTGCTGTAAGGAAAACTAAGCCAAGCATTTCAAATGTTCTTTGAAATTAAAATTATGTTTTGTATGTCCTTTGAAGTTAGAATTTGGAGTCAATGAGTCTGGAGTAAGCATCCTGCCTATTGTTTTAAGGCTAAAGATAATGACCAGAATTTACATATGGAATGTCCTTTATTGCTCTAAGTGTAAAATAATGTGAATGCAGTTTTGGTGTGGCCTGGAAACTCCAGACTAAGTGTCAAAATGATGTAATGTGTATACTGGGAAAACCAAAGTGTCAAAATGATGTAATCTGGGAGGGCCCAGCAGAAATGTGTTAGTGATTTTAAAAATTATTGCTCAACTCATCAGCACTCTGCCTGTGTCTTAAGTAGGTTATTTCAGAACTATGGTTTTTGTAGTAATAGCTAGGAAATTAGAAGAAAGTTAGACTAAGTGTTTTTCTGTTATGTCAGAACTATACTACTGATTAAATTTAAGTTTCTGTGTGATCTCTGAACTCTTGAATAGCACTGAGGTGTAGTAGTATTGTCTTGTGTTTTTAGTATTTATTATTAAATATTTTAAAAACCTTTTACCTGTGGCTGGTTTGTGTAGAGATAAGTAAGCTCTAGAGTATATTGCATGCTTATAAGGGATCCTGTAATACGCCCTTCCAAAGCCTTAAGATTGCTTAAGTTACAGTACTATTGGATAATAATCTTCTTCTTCTTCTTTTTCTTCGGGTTAGATCACCTTGTCCGCACATTGAATGGCAGTGGAGTTTTATGCCAGCCAACCTTCCACAGAGGCACACTCACCGCACCTAGGGCCAATTTAGAGTGTCCAATCCACCTGCAGCATGTCTTTGGGATGTGAGGACATGCAGACTGAGAACCTCTTGCTGTGAGGCAGCAATGAGTACTATTGGATAATAATATTGCAGAGTAATAACTGAACATCGTTTTAAGGGCCTTTTAGTAGCTGATAAATATTAGCTAGTAGTGGCAGTGATTACTACCGTATAGTCTGGATAAAGGGGCACAGCTGGCGAATCTGTGTCAGCCTTTCCCAGGAATGTCTGTGAAATTGTATAAATACTTATCTCAAAGTGTGTGTGTGTGTGTGTGTGTGTGTGTGTGTGTGTGTGTGTGTGTGTGTGTGTGTGTGTGTGTGTGTGTGTGTGTGTGTGTGCATGTGTGTGCATTTGTGTGTGTGTGTGTGTGTGTGTGTGTGTGTGTGTGTGTGTGTGTGTGTGTGTGTGTGTGTGTGTGTGCTACTTGGGCAGGGGCAGTAAGCACTGGTTGGACAGAGAGGGGACTGGAGGTTAGATTGCCAGCTACACTGAGATCTGGACCCTATAGCTGTGCCAGTGGGGAGTCTTATTGGGGACCTGGAGAGCAAGGGAGCAACCAGCCCCAGACTGACTGTGATCTCTGTGTGCTCTTAAGGGAAATTGCACTTTACTGTGTGTATTTGTTATCCTTTCCTCTCTTATGAGATACCCTCCCTGGTGTTAGTGGTGAGGATTGAGGCTCCCTGATTGCTGGGCCAGGGCATGGGCATCACACCCTGTAAAACCCTCTCTCTGGTCAACAAGAGCAAACTTTCCCCATACCATAATGTCTAAATACGGTCACCTGAAAAAATTTGGACTATTCTTCTCTACTCTTAGCCCTTTCTAATCTTATCTGGACTGCATTTCAGTGGAGCCCTGTGAAACCCTCTCTCTGGTCAACAAAAACAAACTTTTCCCATACCATAAAGTCTAAATACAGTCACCTGAAACAACACAGACTGTCCTTCTCTGCTCTCAGCCTTTTCTAATCTTATCTGGACTGCATTTCACTGGAGCCTTGTGAAACCCTCTCTCCGGTCAACAAGAATGAGCTTTCTCCATACCATAAAGTGCAGGTGCTTGTCTACATTTTTTCAGCCAGCCATCAGTGCTATTTTTTTACTACTATTTTTTTATATTGTATTGTTTGTAGCTTGCACTGTCAGTGGCTTGCACACTCACTAGGACTTGCCCCAAGAACGTTATTGTTTTTCTCCCATTCTTTTCTCGTCTCCTGCAGTTAGGGTAAGTTATAACCGTTTCCCTCCTTGGTCACCACATGGCAGTTACTTACATTGCAAAACAATGTGTACTGCTCTAGACATTCTCCCCCTAAGAGAACTATCTTGTGTCTGTTAAGGATGTTACCTATTTAGTGCTAATACTGGAAGTATAAGAGCCCTTCACCACACTGGAGTGTATTACTTGAAATAATATAGTTCTTAAACCTACAACTGTATTTTTATCAAGCAGGGTTAAACGTACCTGCATATAGAAAGTAAACCACTGTACCTGATTGTTTTTTTGCAGCACTCTTGCCACTTGCAGCTGGGTGGGACACAATACTGTGGACAGCCAATTAATTTCCCCTCCCAGCACACTTGCTGCCCCCTCACCTCAGCTTACCCAACAGATATCTATATCTAGATGCTTGCATTCATGGTGCCATTTTTAAGTCACAGTTTTTACCCAGACACTTTCCCCAGTCCTTCGTGTAGTGTGCTTGTCAGTAAGTGTATCTTGGATGTGTTTTTTTTTTTTTATTTAATTTACAAATGTCAGTACATCTTAAGGTGACTATGTAGCTGTTATTGTTATAATCTGCCATTTACCTTAGGAGCAAATGGTAGACTTGTTTTTTGTACTATAACAGCTATATACAGATACCTCTCAGCTGCAATAGATCTAGTTAAAGCATTATGAGGTTTTGCTCTGACTCATCTTCATAGTTTGAGCCAACTTAATAGTTAAGTTATACTTCCAGTAGCTTTATTGTCAAATGTACTTCCAGTAGCTAAAAGTGCTTACTAAATGTTCAGCTGACTGCAGATTTGTTACAGCCAACTAGTTGCTGTCTGTTACTGTGCTCGGAAATATACTGTATCCCTCAGGAGCTATCTCATTCCTGTATGTACAGGAAACTGCATGTCGTACATACTGTCTTAATGTAACACTATTGTTTTTATTGTCTGCATATGTTTAAACCACCAGGTAACCAGATGCCATTTGGCTTTGTCTTCTAGTTCATTCTGTTCTTCCTGCTACCTATTTCCTCCAGCAGTCTTCTTCTTTAGCCTACCCTTCTTTGCTTTCCACTCTCTTGCTCAACTACGGTATCATTTACTTACCCTATCAGTACCTTGCTTGGTCCCTAGCTCTTACTGTATTTCCTACTGTCCTACATTATTTTAACCACTAGTTTTTTTGACTTCTCTCTCTTTCCTTTACAGCTAAATATAGTCACCCAAAACAACACAGACTGTCCCTCTCTACTCTCAGCCCTTTCTAATCTAATCTGGACTGCATTTCACTGGAGCCTCTCTCGCTGGTCAACAAGAATGAACTTTCCCCATACCATAAAGTGTAGGTGCTTGGCTACATTTTCAGCCAGCCTTTAATGCTATTTTTTATATTGTATTGTTTGTAGCTGGTATTGTCAGTGACTTGCACACTCACTAGGACTTGCCCCAAGACCATTATTGTTTTTCTCCCATTCTTTTCTTGTCTCCTGCAGTTAGGGTAAGTTATAACTGTTTCCCTCCTTGGTCACCACATGGCAGTTCCTTACATTGCAAAACAATGTGTACTGTCCTAGACATTCTCCCCCTAAAAGAACTATCTTGTCTCTGTTAAGGATGTTGCCTACTTAGTGCTAATACTACAAGTATAAGAGCCCTTGAACAAACTGGACTGTATTACTTGAAATAATATAGTTCTAAACCCTACAACTGTGTTTTTTGTCAAGCAGGATTAAACTTACCTGCATATAAAAAGTAAACTGCTGTACCTGATTGCGTTTTTGTGGCACTCTTGTCTCTTGCAGCTGGGCCAACTTGCTCTGTTCTCCCTCGCTGCACTTGGGCTCACTCCGCTCCTCTACCTACCCCCATTCGCACCCACCCCCACTTTCTTTACTTTTATACACTCCACACCATAACCACGCATTTCTCTCTATCCAATCAACCACTTCATCCAACTGACACACCTGCCAATTACACCTGATCCCTCCACATGGTCCTCGCCCCTCTTCTCTTATTACCTGTCTCTTCCCTCCACTAATCCAACTTCTCCCCTCCACATTCTCCTACTATTTCACTTTACTCTCCCCTTGTACTTATCACCCCTTACCGCAGCACAACACAATCTATCCTCTGCTCTTCTTCTCCCCTTTGAACATCATCTTACCAATCATCCACCATGTGGGCCTTTTATCTCACTACTACCTCCCTCATCATTCTCTTTCTATGTACTTCTTACCATAACCCACTCTCTTTTTAGTCACTCTCACCTACTCTCCCTCATGCTCTCAACTCAGACTGTATCCCTCACTCACACTTAATCTCTCCATCCCTCTTTCCCATCTCACCATCACACCTCTCCAAACGTATTTTCTAGTCTTATTGTCTCTCTCCACTAGCATAAAACAAAGGCAACAACATCCTGCCATTTTGACCCTGCATACATATCTTCTCACTTTCATTGACACCCTGTTTTTGGATGGGGACATCCACCCCAACCCAGACTCTCCCACCCCCTCTCTTCATATTAGCACAACTTTAACTCCTGCCACTCCCTCACACCATCTTAACAATACTCCCTCACCCAAAACACTATCTTCCCTTTAAATATCCAGAACATTACTAATAAAATAACTGAATTTCACTCCTGGATCTCTAACACATCTCCCCACATTATAACTCTATAAAAAACTTGGCTTAAACCTCAAATCCTTAACTCAGAAATCTTGCCTCCTGGATACAATATCCTTCACTCAGATAGAACCAATAAGCAGGATGGGGGAGTTGCAATCCTCTACTCCAAACAAATTAACCTATCCCCTTTCTCCATCCCTGTCCCTAGCTTCTCACCCACAAAAATTCTTATTGCTAGCTATTACCTCAACCCTCTTAAAAGAATCATAGTAGTCTCTGTATAATTCCCCCGGTAATAATATTCCCATACCGAGAACATTCTTTTCTGTCTTACCCAGTATATCCCCTATGAAACCATAATACTTGGGGTGTCAGCATTGACTGGAATAAACTTCCCTCCTCTTCCCCTATCCTTAGTCTAAACCTTCATGGATTTCAGCAACACATAACTTTCCCTATTAGGACTAACAAAAACTCCACATCTGGTCCTATCCTTGGCCTCTGCCCCAACCATTACCATAACCCTGGCACACTCCTTAATGCCTTAAGTCCCCAATCTTTATTCATAGATATACCCAACATCCACCAAATGATCACACCTACAGAGTATCTCACAACCTTACTCACTTTAATCCTGATGCATTTAACTCTAAGCTATCCAGTATTAATTGGTTCTGCCTTAATCACCTCCCTCTTAATGAGGCTGTGGATTCCTTTAACAAAATCTTTCATGATATACTAGAGTCTATTGCCCCCTCTAGGGAACTCAGAACCAAAAACAACTATGCCCCAAACTCGCTTTGTCATGCACACAAGAGATGCCACCTGGAAAGCCTGGGTTAACCCCCCCCCCCCATTACATAAATACAAAGAACTTACAAACATGACCAAAAAAAAAACTAGTCATTAAATAAAAGAAAGCTTACTTTTCAGCTAAACAATGTAACCCATACACAAACCCCCAAAAATTCTGGACTACCATTAACAACTCGCTCCACCCTAGTAACCCTTCTACTCTCAACCCTTATCCACTCCACACCACTATGGGAACCACTACTCTCCTTAATAAATAGTTCATAGACACTATCCAAAACCTTACTCTCGATACACAAAATAATACTACTTTCTAAACCCCTCAATCACCTCAAAATATACCTCTCCCTAAAACCTTCTCTTTGCAACCTGTCCCCATCAACACTATTAAATCTCTCCTAAACAAAATGAAGCCTTGCTCCCCTCTGCCAACCAACTATCCTCCCATTTCCTGAAAATAACTGCTCAATCCATTGCCTACCCTGTTACCATCCTTATCAATTGTTCTGAATCTATCCTCCCCAACATATAGAAATCCTTTCATACCACCTTTCTCCATAACGTGGTAATTCTGCCAATTCTATAACTACAGGTCCATTGTTATCCTCTCCCCCTATCCAAAATCTTAGAAAAATGCATGCATAGGCAGTTAATCAAACACATTCTTGACAATAACCTCCTTACTCCCACACAACATGGGTTCAGACTTCACCATAGCACCACCACTGCACTACTCTCATTCAAACAAACTGTAAAAATCATAGAGAAGCCCTTGGTAGATCCAGTGGAAATAAGTCCAACAAAGTCAAAAAGAAAAATCCTCTGGAACCAAGAAACCACAACAAATGGTTTATTTATAAAACGCAACTTCACAGTTTCACTAAAATAGCTTCACCAGGCATAAAATCCAAAGAGTGTCTACTCATTTCTATATAATGCTAATAGGTCACAAGACTCATTGCACTTTCTGTTGCAGGCATTATAACAGAGGTTTTAAAGAGACACATTCATTTAAACCTGGGGGATGTGTGCTGTTAACCTTAGTATCCATCTGTATTCCTCTAACTCTGTCAGTTGAATTAAATCACCCCTATGAAAAGATAGATCTATCTTTAGATAAAATCATAAATTTAAAATAATGTGATGTACCAGCTCTTTGCACATGTTTATATAATGCATTTGTTTCAAGCTTTCTTTTTCTCTGACAAGTGATTACTAATCCATTCTTTAAACTTGTATTGTTTTTTCCAACATAATAAGCATCACCAGATTGACATGCTGACAAATAAACTAAATTTCTTGTGTCACAGTTTACATAAGCATTAACATAGAATAGCTTCTTCATAATGGGATACATGGAGCTTCTACCTACCAAGATATCTACACAATGTACACATTTACTACAGCAAAAAGTCTCTTTCTTGTTTGCATCAAAAGTTCTGTTATATTTTGGCTGTTCCTTATAGCATAATTTTTGTTTTAAATTATTATTCTTTTTATAACCAAAACTGGGTTCTGTTCCAATCTTTTCACCCAGTTCCATGGTTGTAGTTGCAATAGACCAATGCTTCTTTATAATCTAACTATCTCTGTGTTTTGATTATAGGTAAATATACATCTAGTAGAATTTTTTACTGTGCAATCTAGCTATATGTCTCATTTGATTGTCCATAATATTGTTGAAAACAGAGTATGCATACTTGTGTGATGTAAATATGTATTTTTACTGGTTTCTTATGCAGTCTTGTCCTTATTTTACCATTTTTCAATGTAAATAAGGTGATGTCAAGAAAATCTATAGGCTCATAGGAATATTCTTTTTTAAACTGTAAAAAATTAGTACAAGTATTAATGCATTCATAGAATAACATAAGGAACCTTTCCAAATAAGAAAAAGGTCATCCACAAACCTCCGATAATAACTAATATGAGACAAATACTTATTATTCCTATCAGATAAAACATATTGGGTTTCCCACATAAACATAACCACATTTGTGTATGTATTTGCAACAGGGGTGCCCATTGCAACCCCTGTTGCTTGTTGGTACAATGTAGTTTGAAACAAAAACAATTTATTATTTAACACAGTGTTTAACAAGTAGCATACATTTTCAATTTTCTTAGTATCAAATCCAGAAAATTCAGATAAAAAATTGTTAAAATAGGTAATAACTATATCATTTGGTAAACATGTAAACAATGAGTCAACATCTATGGTTATAAGATTTGAAGAAGTAATGTTAACACCCTTGCCCCATTCATATAAGTCACTAAGAAATTCAGATGACTCCTTGATAATGATAGATGCTCATTTTAAACATTTTTTCACTTCTAAGTCAATATATTTTGAAATTGGTTCTGTAGACCAGCCTCTTGCTGAGACTATAGGTCTCAGTGATAGTGTAACATTATACTGATCATGTATTACATCATTTATATGTTTGACAATCTTATTTTTATCAACATTATTAGTTTTTTTGTATTCATCTGTGTTGAGCATTTTATACATAAAGAGGGTATAATAATCTGCATCTAAAATACTTCTCCCCTTTTGTCCACTGGCTTTATTACTATTTCATTGTTTTTATACGATTATTAAGTGCTGCATTATTCATCATTAGTTAAATTGTAAAATGATCTTTTCTTACTAGGATTTTCATATAAAGAATATATTTCCTTTTCAACCACCCATTCAAATGTTTGTATAGCTGAAACTGGCTTTGGAATGAATGTACTTTTTCTTTTTAAAATACTAGAATCACTAGGGGTACCTTCCCCAAACATAACCTTTAATTGTAAATTTCTTGTGAAGCATTTTAACTCAGATAGAACAGTCTTGACATCTACTGTGTTCATTGGGACAAAAGATAGCTCTTTATTGAGCAATGCTAGTAATTCATTTGATAAAATGTACTGTGACAAGTTAAACACAATATCATGCTCAGAAGTGTTATTAGCCATTAGTAATAACTGTTGCTCTAACGGTATGACGCTTTCTTCCCTTGTTGACCGCTGATGAAATATGTCTTCCTTTTCTTCTCTTGTATGAATGGAAGGGGAGACTTTTGTAGCAAAGGAAAATCCACAGGATCCATATGATCAAGAGCGGACACTATATTTAAGTCCATGATAAAAGGAGTGGGTTCTATGGGTGCCAACAGTTTCAGCATCCCCGTTGTTGTAGTATTTCCTGGTGTATCATGTCATTTACCACATGTTGCAGTTTCAGGCTTCCAATTGATCCACAAGAACATGTGCCCTGTTTTGAAATCATTGTAGTCCCTTTGGAGCTTCTTTTTCTTCGTAGCAATAAGTTTGGTTTCAAAAGTCTTAATCCACTCAATAGTGTCTTGTAATAGTCATGAATGTTGGTTTAACTCAATATCTGATATTAGTTCTGCATACATTTGCTTAATCTCCTTTTTTAATGTAGTTTCAATAGGGTAAAAAAAAACTGTTCATGAGCTGCATATATTGTAGTGAGCAGGTTAAGTTATGAGTTTGCCAGTGTTTCAATAGCTCTGGATATTCCGAGCCATATGTTGACATTACTAATATACGAAGACATCTTAGGACCAATTTATACTTAAGATAGGTATCAGAACTCAAACGCTGCCACTGCAGTCTTTTCAATGCTGTAATTTTTCTTTCAAATGTTTCGCCTTTAGTAGTATAACTTTGTAAGTTATTTCCTCCAGTATTTCCACTTGTATCCTGCATCATATTATTTTCAAAAAAGATGGAAAAACAGAGGATTACCAGTTATGTTAACAAGCTCCGTGACATTCAGCAGTACTTTTGGAAAAACATCACTTGTAGATGGCAAAGGTATTGGGCTAGTCATGTCCATAGGCTCCACCAAAAAAACACAAATTGTAAAAAACAAAGAGAAGCCCTTGGTAGATCCAGTGGAAATAAGTCCAACAAAGTCAAAAATAAAAATTCACTGGAACCAAGAAAGCACAATAAATGAATATTTTCTGACAGGAATAATAAGTGTTTGTCTCAAATTAGTTATTATCGGAGATTTGTAGATGACATTTTTCTTATTTGGAAAGGTTCCTTACATGGCTTTGAGTTATTCTATGAATGCATTTATACTTGTACTAAATTTTTACAGTTTAAGAAAGAATGTTCCTATGAGTCTATAGATTTTTTTGACATCACCTTATTTAAATTGGAAAATGGTAAAATAGGGACAAGGTTGTATAAGAAGCCAGTAAAAAGAAACACATATTTACATCTCACAAGTATGCATCCTCGTTTTTTTTCAACAATATTCTGGACAATCAAATGAGACATATAGCTAGGTTGCATACAGAGGATTTGCAGATGATTAAACAATTAGATAATACGGTTATGGATTTGACCCATAGGAGTTATGACCACAAAAAAAGCACTGTGTGTTAAAGAGCATGTAGTATGGATGAGAAATACTGAAACAGCACCTATTTATTCTACTAATATATGGAATAATAAAAATTTGTCTCGAGTAAAACATTCTACTAGATGTATATTTACCTATAATCAAAACACAGAGAAAGTTAAATAGATTATAAGGAAGCATTGGTCTATTACAACTACAACCATGGAACTGGGTGAAAAGATTAGAACAGAACCCAGTTTTGGTTATAAAAAGAATAATAATGTTGTTGTTGTTGTTGTTGTGTCTTTCGGCTTATCCCGGTTAGGGGTCACCACAGCGGAACTCCGGTCTGCTAATGTTTGGTAGTGGATTTTTACGTGCCAAGTTACCAGCCCTGACATGCAACCCTCAACGAAGGTACGCCCATTCACGCATGCCTCCACACAGAAGACGCTCTAGCTGAGAATCGAACGGGACAACGTCTTGCTGTGAGGTGACAACTCTACCGCAGCACCACTATGTAAAACAAAAATTGTGCTATAAGGAACAGCCAAAATATAACAGAATTTTTGATACAAACAAGAAAAGGACTTTTTGCTGTAACAAATGTGTACATTGATAGATAACTTTGTAGGTAGAAGCTTCTTGCCTCTCATTATGAATAAGCCATTCTATGGCGATGCTTATGGAAACTGTGACACAAGAAATTTAATTTATTTATCAGTATGTCAATCTTGTGATGCTTATTATGTTGGAGAAAACAATAGAAAATTTAAAGAATGGATTAGTAATCACTTGTCAGATGGAGGTTCCATAGACTGCTAAGCTGGTAAACCCTCATGGGCCTTTCAGGAATATTCAGATAAGGGACTAACCTCTAAGCTTTGGGATTGGCTCCTTGTTTTTCCATCTCCCAGATTTTCCTCCAATCAGCTCCCATGGACTCTCCCATCACTGTCTGCAACTGCTTCAAATAACTGACCTGTTGTATGTAATGTATTAGAACAAGAACACTTGGCCAGTTACCTACCTAACTGAATAAACTACTGGAAACTTCAACAAGGTGTCTTTATTCCTCCCACAGAGAGGGTATCAAGGAGAGAGTCTCCTAGATCTGCTAGGTAAAGTGATTTTATCTGGACTTATTCATTATACTCTGTTTCTTGTTAATTCTGTCACTCTCTGTTTTCACAGGTCAGATACCAGACTTTACTCGAGCCCTCTGGATTACGTCTGTTTTCTGAATACAAGAACAAGGCACAAATGATTCTTCAGACTCTAGTTATCCTCTGGCAATTCAGATAGTACCTAGACAAAAGTTCAGCATTCAGGAAAGCTGATCAGCTGTTTGTCTTTAATGTCAAAGCAGGCTATTTACAGATGGTTGCCTCATTCTAATGGCTTTTTTTTAACTCACCATAATAAGTCATATCCAGGCAGAGTTAGGGCCCATTACACAAGGGCTTTGGTCTCTTTGTTGACTTTCTGTAAAGGTGTAGACTCTGTAAGCAGTCTAGAGGCAGCAATTTAGTCATCTATACATATCTTTACAAAACACTATGAACTGGATTCCTTTTCTAGAGCTAATGCAAGTACTGATAGAACCATTTTTCAGGGGCTCCTGGAGTCTTAATTTCCTCCCTTCTTAGTTCCTAAGCTATGCTGTTCTATCTAAATAGATTAGGCTACTGCACCGGTGATCTCTTTATGTTAAACATAGTACAGTTGTAGAAGTAAACTTATCGTAGCAGTAGCTGTTCTAAAAGATCATTGTTGAAGTAACACCCATCCCTCCAACCACCCTTATTTTACTTGATTTTTCTTTTCCTTTTATGTTGCCGAAGAGTGGAGGTATACCTTTGTGTATATAGTATACCTTTATGTATATAGTATACCTTTATGTGTATAGTATACATTTGAGCATATAGTATACCATTGTGTATATAGTATACCTTTATGTATATAGTATACCTTTATGTGTATAGTATACATTTGTGCATATAGTATACCTTTGTGTATATAGTATACCTTTGTGCATATAGTATACCTTTGTGCATATAGTATACCTTTGTGTATATAGTATACCTTTGTGCATATAGTGTACCTTTGTATATATAGTATACCTTTGTGCATATAGTATACCTTTGTGTATATAGTATACCTTTGTGCATATAGTATACCTTTGTGTATATAGTATACCTTTGTGCATATAGTGTACCTTTGTATATATAGTATACCTTTGTGCATATAGTATACCTTTGTGTATATAATATACCTTTGTGCATATAGTATACCTTTGTGTATATAGTATACCTTTGTGCATATAGTGTACCTTTGTATATATAGTATACCTTTGTGCATATAGTATACCTTTGTGTATATAGTATACCTTTGTGCATATAGTATACCTTTGTGTATATAGTATACCTTTGTGCATATAGTGTACCTTTGTATATATAGTATACCTTTGTGCATATAGTATATCTTTGTGTATATAGTATACCTTTGTGCATATAGTATACCTTTGTGTATATAGTGTACCTTTGTGTATATAGTATACCTTTGTGTATATAGTATACCTTTGTGCATATAGTGTACCTTTGTGTATATAGTATACTGTTGTGTATATAGCATACCTTTGTGCATATAGTGTACCTTTGTGCATATAGTATACCTTTGTGTATATAGTATACCTTTGTGTATATAGTTTATTGTTGGTTTTGTTTCTTTGCATTATTCTTTCAGGGCTCTTGCCTCCCTTTGTTCTAGGCAAAAAACTCTGAAGAGATTTGCTCTCTAAATGTTTTTTTTAATGTCATTCCTCTCATGCTACTGACAGGGTCGATGTCAAGGGGTATGACTCAAACAGCTTACACTACTGCAGTAGTGATCTATTAAAGCATATAATGCTTTGTTAACATTTACTTATATAGCTGTACCTTCCATGTAAACATCCCTGACATATGTCTGATTTGAACAGCTACTTAAGTAGAGTGACTGTAGAGTGCATAAATGCCAAATGTGCATTTTCTCAAATTACGTACTTACTTTTGCTGGATTATTATATATCCAGGTACATCACATGACACATTTAGTATACCTAAAGAGTAGTGTTGACTGAATCAGAGTTCATGATTTATTCAGTACATAGTTGTTCTTTTAAGAGGGATGTTGCATAAACAGGAGCATGTAAAGTGTATAAGTCGAAAGTGTACTATTGTCTTTAAGAAAGATATTGCTACTAGGATTGGTACGTCACATAACCTTGCATTCTGAGTTAATCTGAAGTAGAATTTCATAATGATAAAAGTATATTTGTTTCCTATTACTCCTTTATTTTGTCCATATGCATTATTTTATTTATGTATGCACTACACAACAGAACTCAAAGTTTATTTTAAGGGAACAACTATAAAGTTATAAGGCAGAAAAAGGTTTTCTTACAAATACTGTGTTGAACTTGGGTAACCAAAGCCACAGTCAGGGCTTCATCCTTCATTATCACACAAATAGACTGTGTTTGTCTTTTAATAGCAACTGGGGGGCCTATTAATGCAAACTCTGCAGTAAAACTTCCCACAAATGCTTATGCATAATCCAAATGAATCAGTCCTTCAGTAATTCACTGTAAACACACTTTTATTTGACACAGAATACAATCATGAAAAAGAGCAGAGAAGGTAGAACAGCTGAGGTACATTAACACATTAACTAAGCAGCAATTCCTTATAAGTGCTTCAAAACATTATATATCTTGAACAGGCAAATAAAGCTGAGAAAAATTAGCAAGTTAGTAATGCCGAATGCCCTGATAGATATATAAATATAGTTTATGGGATTGGATTAAACAGAGAGTTCAAAACTGCTATTTAGCATTTGGTAAGGAATGTGCATTAACAATATTGTAAATGTACATTATATAAAATCAGACACATTCCATCTTAGAAAACGTCACATACATACTTTTGCAGACAGTCAGAAAGATACATGGGATGGAAGGAAATACAACCAGAGGCTAGATGGACAAGAGCTTTTCTCTTATAAGTCATGGAGAGACAGGTAGAACTAATATTGTTGTACAAGATCACATCCAAAAGATGGGAAACGATCATTCTGAGGGTGAAAGAGGGAACAGAGGTAAAAGACTGAAGGGACTAACGACTCCCTAACTCTCTTAAAGTACTTCTTCACTGAGATGGCTGTAAATCTGTTATAGGAATGGGTGGTGGAGAGGAAATCTACAGAGGTATTCAAAAGTGCATGATGCATGTGAAAAAAGGGGACTGTATGAATGAAGGGGAAGTTAAAGTGTTAATGCATTTGAAAAGACCAGAATATATTATTTCCTTCAACTGTTAAGTAAACGTATATTAATATAATTTTACAGCATCTAGCCAAAGTGTTCATATATTATTTATATATATTTATATAAATATATATATATATATGTGTGTGTGTGTGTGTGTGTGTGTGTGTGTGTGTGTGTGTATATATATATATATATATATATATATATATATATATATATATATATATATATACACACATGCACACACATATATGCGGGGCTACTTCATAACATTGAAATTTCATAACGTTGAATTTCTTAACATTGAGACCAAAACATCTACGTAAATCCCAAAACATTGAAAACCCAAAACATTAAAACTCAGAACTTTGAAAGTGTGCTTCATAACATTAAAAACTACAATGCATATGTAAATAATATCCTCTCCACCTATAACAACACCTAACTAACAAACACACTTTCTACTACGTTTCTAGTATTACAATCACCATACACTGAGGTTAGGAAATTAAATTTTTTCCACTGTAGTGCGGTCTTGGTGTTGGTATATATAATTTCTGGGGGGGGGGGGGCAGAGTTCCCCCACAAGGTGGGTGCAGGGCGGCTTGCCCCCTCCAGACACATAGTAGAAAGTGTGTTTGTTACTTAGGTGTTGTTGTAGGTGGAGGGGATCTTATTTACTTGTGCAGTATAGTTTTCAATGTTATGAAGCACACTTTCAGTGTTCTGAGTTTTCAATGTTCCCGCAGTGGTGGTGCTGCGGTAGCGTTGTCGCCTCACAGTAAGACGCTGTCCAGTTCGATTCTCAGCTAGAGCATCTTCTGTGTGGAGACATGAGTGAATGGGCGTACCTTCGTTGAAGGTTGTGCATCAGGGCTGGTAACTCGGCACGTAAAAATCAACTGCCAATCATTAGTAGACCGGAGTTCTGCTGTGGCGACCCCTAACCCCTAAAAGCCGAAAGAAACAACAACAAGTGTTTTGAATTTTCAATGTTATGGTCTCAATGTTATGAAATTCAGCGTTATGAAATTTCATTGTTATGAAGTAGACCCATATATGAAAACATACATATATATATATATATATATATATATATATATATATATATATATATATATGTATGTATGTATCTGCTATTTTTTCTAAATAAAATAATTCTCCGACCTCTTCATTGGTCTGTGAAATGATCTTCTAATAAAGAAGTACCTATTCTCCTGACTACCACACAGTGTGAAAAGCAAACATAATAACATCATCACTGCTGTTAACAGCTTAACATTTTACAAGCTGTCACTAAGCAATTGCAGTTGTGATCAGTGAATGAGAACACAGAACTGCACAGCACATGTGCAGTATACCTTTAGCTATTACAATATTATGGCAATGCTACCACTGCAAAATGCAGGCTCTTTTCCATCAGTTCTGGCCAAACTTATACCTGTGCCTAATAATTAAATCAATGTAGTTGAGAAATGCTATTCTGCAGAGTAGCTTGAGTCACTAAAGGAAACTTACCAGGGGATTCATTCAGATCTTCAGCACAAGCCATAGGACCATTGGTAAAAAGACCATGTTCCTGCAATGCTGTATTTTGTAATTTGCATATCTATGAATTACTATTAACTAGTGTGAAATGCAGATCAGCACTTCCCTCAGTAGTTAACTTTGGCTACAGCATTGTATAATTGCAGAAACCCTTCAGACACTCTCCCACACACAAGTACGCAGCAAAACACACACATGCACACACCACATACTCCATATCTATCACGATTATCATAATGTCTATAATGTCACCTTTTCCCCTGCCCAGGTAATACACAGATGAATATAGTCAGTCCTTAAAGCCAGATATTCAAGTTTCACACTTCATATCTTTCAGTAAATGCATGCTAATGAAAAAACTGTTTACAAGGCTGAGAGGTATGCCTAACATTTCCTGTCCCTCTCATTCTTGCATGTCATGACATGCTGCAGGCATTGCATAAAACCTAAGACCCTCAATATGTAGTAAAAGAACACCTGCTACACTCATTTATTAGTGCAGTGCAGAAATGCAGGGAGTTCTTGTGTCAAAAGTGCATGGTTTAAATCCATTTCCACCACTGTATTTGTTTAACAACCCTTCTTTATCCCAGGTGTCTAGTGATGGGGCAGAGGACTACTGTCATCTGTGGGTGATGGAAGGTTACAGGGTCTGAGGTCTCCTTAGTGTCTTTTCAGGCACTCTGCTTTTTCCTGGTGTCTAATGGTTGCCCACATGTTTTATTTAAAAATGTGCCTTCCAGGCATGCCATATTGAGTATCCCTGGTGTCTGGTGTTCCCTCACCTCACCCCTAATCCCTTCTCTGTTTATGTGCCTCTTAGGTGTGACTGTAGAGTTATCTCAGGGGTCTAATTTTCCCCCCTCTTCTCCATACTGTTAAAGTGCTTTGATGGCATGAGAAATAAGAATTGTTGTTGGTGTCTAGGAGTAAACTTGCTCCTGCCTGATCCCCATACTTTTAAAATGCCATTAAAGCACAGGAAATAAGAGTTATCTCTGGTGGTTAGTGGCTTCACCAACCCAATGTTGTAGAATTTGCAGATCTGCCTTCCTAATTTATTCCCCCAACTACCTTACTATTCTCTACCACACACACACACACACACACGCACACGCACACGTGCGCACACATGCACACTCACACACACTCTCACGCTTGCACTCACACATGCAGCCTCTCACATACATTCATACTGTTAAAGTGCCTTGATGGCATGAGAAATAAGAATTGTTGTTGGTGTCTAGGAGTAAACTTGCTCCTGCCTGATCCCCATACTTTTAAAATGCCATTAAAGCACAGGAAATAAGAGTTATCTCTGGTGGTTAGTGGCTTCACCAACCCAATGTTGTAGAATTTGCAGATCTGCCTTCCTAATTTATTCCCCCAACTACCTTACTATTCTCTACCACACACACACACACACACACACACACACACACACGCACACGCACACACACGCACACTCACACACACTCTCACGCTTGCACTCACACATGCAGCCTCTCACATACATTCATGCGCACATCTCCTGACTCTACATTACCATTAAATTCCCCAGCACTTATCATTAAACATTGTGGATAAACGTGGCCTTTTACCCATAAGCACTACTGGGACTTGGAAGGAGCTTTCATCTTAATCTACATGGCTGAGGGATTCAGCGAATCACTTGGTGCATAGATGCCTTCATGGCAGTAGTTCCAGGGAAGGGGGCATATGGCTAAATAGCTTAAGCCTCTATTATGGACGGCCTTGTTACTATCTAGCATGGCTGTAGAGACAGCCCAATGTGACACCTCACTTCTTCATGCAAAGCACCATGGCGGGGCTATCTTTGAATTCAAAAGGTTTATCTCATGGTATACACTTCCTGGTAACCTTTAAGAATTTGTCCCTTAATTTTTTTATGTTTTATGTGTATTTTTGTGTTTTTTTCCTGCTAATTTCATATGAAATTTTGTTGAGTGTTCTAGGAAGTACACTAATATCTTTTATTTTCCAATTCAGTGAGCATCCTTTTTTTTTCCTTCACCTGCAATACCCTGCCTTTGTGTCTAGTGTGCTACAAATCTGTTTTATTCCTCTGACTGATAATAATATACTTAATTTTTCCCCCAGGCACACAGGCTACTGCATCTAGTAACTTTGGAAATTAGAATATAATGCTGTACTTATCTTTTCTTCAAGTGCTCAAAGCACGGCCTAACATGAAACTCTAAAACTGAATCCAATGTTTCCTCAAGCTGTGTGCATACTTGCAGCCATCTGTATTAGTGTTGCGTTAATTTGCTTATCAACTCATACTACTTAAAGTTCTGAGGATATCAACACAATCACTGCCAATTACCTTTGAAAGGAGTCAGTAGGGTGGCCACAGTGATATGGTGGCAGTGGTGGTGCAGCATTGTCGCCTCACAGCAAGGAGATCTCTGCTTCCATTCTCGGCTGGGGTGCCTTCTGTGTGGAGTCTGCATGTCCTCCCTGTAGTCACATGGGATTCCTTTGGGTGCACCGGTATCCTTACACATTCCAAACACATGCAGTAAGTGGATCAGACATTCTAAATTGACCGTATGTGCGAGTGTGTATGAGTGAGTCCTGTGAATGAACTACTGCAGCAGGGCTAGCAACCCAGTGGTGTAAACCTTGGCTCAAGATGATTATCACTGCTGTAGTGACACCCCGACCCCATGTGCAAAATTGGAAAATGGGGTTGAGGATGGATAGATGGATACGTAGCTCTGCCTTGTGTAATCTTCTCTTGTTTTACAGTTGCTGCCATTTTCACACTTCAGTACCATGCTAGTGCTATTGGTATTCTGCAGAGAGACTGCGATACTATTTAAAAACAGTAACTGTATATATTGTACATTAGTAGCTCTTGTGGCTTTATTATACTGCAGTGTGCATTATTGTCTTTTACAAGGCATCTTGCAAGACTCACACTGATTTGCCTGCAGTTAGCCCAGAACCTAATGGAGTCTCGCAACTTTAATGAGACCAAAGCCATACTTGTTCCTCTGAACTACTCTTTTTGTTTAGCTTTAGCCGGTAATACATGAACACGAATCTATGGATGGATTTTGGCCACATAGAAACCACCAGTTTGTCTAACATTGAGATGCTGTCCATCACCGCCTGGGACTAACACCCAGGGGTTCCATAAACACATCCCCATGACACCTCATGCTGACCTTTCGTTGGTCACCTACACTTAAACCACTTGTAAATCTAGTTTATTCTCTTCCAATTCCTCAAGCAACAGTTCATAAGCTATGTACACTTACAGCTGTTTGTATTCATTTTAAATTAAATTGCTTAGATTTTGTTTTGTACTTGTGAGTGTTTTTTGTGACTAGAACATTTTGCCTATAACTACTCGACCAGTTTTATTTGTTTAATTACTGACTCATAGCTATCATGTTTGTTTTTCTGCCATTGCATATGCCCATATCAGTTTAGCACTGAACTACTAAATATGTATGCTACTAGTAACTCTGTATGCAATGTATAGCTCTGCTGAACATATGTACTGCTTCATTTTAAATGCTCTTCACATTTAAATATGGAATTTAAACTATTAAAAATATTCTGCCTAACTCAATTACCCCTGATTTATTATAAACATATTTATGAATAATAAATGTCATTAGTATCATACACCACCTATTACAACTGCATAATAATTCTGAATTACTATTTTTGTGCAAGACAACGTTTGACTATGACAATTTTTTTTTTTATTTGTTTATTTTTTTTTAAATCTTCCTACTGACCCACCACATAGTCTTACTCATTACTATTCTGTGGTATCAGTTAATTTACAATGACATTCCACCTTTCCACAATCATGTCCCTGTCCCCCTGCACAAATATAGACACAAATCCAGACTAGTGTCACCCTTCAAAGAACAATTCATGTGTAGCTGTGACCTTACATGTAACAAAAGAGTCATTTGTAAGTCAGTCATTGCCATTTGCAGTCATATGGTCCGAGGTGCAATGAAAGGACTGTGTATAGGTTATTAGATGTGGTAATGAATTCAAGACAAATAGAGTTTTGAATTCTTTTTTCAAACATTGCTGTGGAACAAATTAGTTACACTAATATGCGTAACAAAACTACTGTTTCATAAATAATTCAATTTTAATGAAAACAGTAAGCCTGTCTTCTTGGTACACAGAGATGGAGCCCTTACTGTAACCAAGGTGGACAGGGTTTGATTAGTAGCCCTGAAACTGGAGGAAACCGATAAGGGGGGGCATGGTCCTCTTTCCTCTTTTCTGGGGTGGGGGGTGGGTAGCGAACATTCAGAGACCACATGAGGGGTTGTGATTTCTAAGGTGGAAACCAGGAAATTACTTTCAGTGTTTAACAGGAGAGGGTGAGGCTGCTTGCTGGCAGCAGTCCTTGTGGAAGTGAGGGACAACTAGCATAGACAGCTCATTGCACATCCCCCTCTGCAAGCCAGATGTTTATATGGAAGACAGGGCCAAGCAAAGAAAAACACAAACGTCATACCACCCCGGTGGCTGTCTCAATAATTACACTTCCTAGTCAACCCTTGACCCTGTGAAGAGGAATAAATGGATAAGTTGGCAGGGAGGGATCAGATAGTTGACAGACAGAGGGGGCAAAGAATGATAAATAAACAATTAATGAAAACAGCTTCCAATCTCATACGAAACTAATAAATATTTACTTGTCCCAGCTGATAATACTGGGCCCTTAGGAACACTACCAGACTAGGTGTCACCTTTACTTATAATATGGTATATTTCAGGTAGTAATGAAGGTTTTTAAAGTAACCAGTATATGTAATTTTCCATGACATAAGTAGTAGATTTGTATTTTTAATTGCAAACTGCAACATGAGTTATGTGTGTAAAAAAATTGGTTTAGTACCTGCATTTAACATCACAACACCGTTTTTAAGTTTGTTGTTATTTGATCTGAAGATTGCCACTTTAAATGGTTAATGAGACACTCATTTACATAGGGTTTTGTTTCAATCTAAGCACTTTTATTTGTCTGATGAAGCGTGGCTGTGACCAGCAGCTCACCCTTCAGCTATATTTATTACACAATAAAGAAGAGTTTTTTTTTTTTCTTTTTGCCGAGAACTTTATTGAACTGTGGACTTGAAAAGCCTGTTTAACAGCAACCGTTCAGTATTTTAACTACATTGCGTTGAGATCAGGTTTCTGCTTTTGCATAAGTAGTAAATGCCTATAACTTGAGGTAACACGGTTAAGGCCATTTTACTTCCTTGACTTCTGCTAAGCTCTGTCTTGTACAACCCATCCTTCTCATTAGTGAAGCTAGAACAGATTAGTAACAAAGCAGCAACATTTGTCTGTTTGGTCAGCTAAAGAGAACTTTGTTGAATTGCCTAAAACTCCCTTTGGATGGCTAGAACTAACACTATGAATACATTTCAAGCAAAATTTACATTCAAAATTTGATAATAGCGGTTCTTCTGTGTCCATTTCCTTTGATGGCAGCTGAACATCACTCCTGCAGAATCTCTTTGGTTGTCCCATCACAGAGTAAAACAATTACACTAATGGCCTGATGAGCCATTACCTCACAGAAGTAGATATAATCCACTCTCTCTGATTCAAATTAGCAGAGAAAACAGGAAATGTATTATCAGATATGTAACTAAAACACATAACATTTGTTAACCTGGCAAACCAAGTAGACATGTATCCCTTTTCAGGAGTGACCTGGACACATTGTATGGTTAGGGGACTTATTCAAAGTCACACAGCAGGCAATTAGCTGCTTAATTAAGTGGTCCTGTAAATGCAAGGTAAACTGAACTACCCATACAGCTACTGCCTTCTCTGAGACACATAGGCCACTTGTCCTCTGTTAGCAAATACCGTACATATTTATAGGCGCCTTCATTCTTCCATTGTTCTAGCAAGTTGAAAGAGCCTTTATTTCTTTACTTCTATGCATATCAGCAAATATGTTTTCTCTCTGTCAGTGCAAAGGGGTATCTGTCTACCACTGTAATCATTCAGTATTGTAATTTGCATTAAGCATATTCATTCTGAAATTGTTATACACTGGAGTTTTTTTTTTTTTTGTTTGTTCTTGTTTTTTTGGTCTTAGCTTGTCAAGAAAATAGGCCTTACCAAACTAGGCATATTAGTTGCCAAAACATAAAGGAATAAAATGCCAATTTGCATTTTTAAGTTCTGAGTGGGGCTCATAATTGAATATAATGGCTCATTTTAAATATTCCTCAGCTACAGAAGGGGTTTAAAGACAGTACATAAGGTGAGTGTTAGAAGTTAAGGATTTCTGCTGTAAGGTAATGCTCGAGAAGTTGCAATTTTTCTAATATAGACTTCTTACCTTTTGCTTTACTTATAAGAGCACATCTGATTGTATTCCTTTCTGAATCTGTATTAAGTATAATGTGTCAACAGTTAATGCTAAATTGCAAAATATACTTTTTGCTCTTAACCTGCAGTGAATCATAAAACTACATAGATTAGTCATGCAGTATGTATAACAACTCCACTTATATAGTAATAAAAGTTTAAGCCCTGGTGTTTCAAAACATGGCTTATATAAATATATGGATGAGAGAAAATGTATATCAGGAGAAACGGCACCCAAACTTTTGCTGACTGTCATAGCAGCAGTAGCAAATTCTGCAATTCACTGTTAGACTTTTCAAGTGTTTTTGCAGTAGGGGCTGTATCCACCTGCACACACTGACATGAGGGCCTATACATCCAACACTGCTGTCTATGTACAGTAACAGTGAGATGCTATACCTTGGAGAAGGAGGAATATTTGAGGATACCACAATCAGTATTTGTTTCACAGTCTTCAGGAATGCAGTTATGGTGCATGAATATTCAAATGGTCTCCTTTTTATCTATGCATGTTCAGGAGCGCCTTTTAGATGAGGGTACCTTGCTGACATACTTGTATATGTTGGCAGGAAAGAAAAACATGAGACAAGCTAAACTGCAGAAATGGTGTTCTGTAACTTTAAAAGTGCACAGTGTATATACCTTTTACCTTTCTGCCTGGAAAGCAAATAGTTAATGAATAAAGAGAACCCCTTAAGAATGGATATTAAAATATATTCTGAACAAGCTTTTATCACGTTGGAATTATTGAGGCCATCACAGCTTGGTTCCTGCTTTTTGGTTCACAGATTGGGTTGTACACCTGGCTTTTTAGTAGGTTACCTCCTGACTGTTAAAGACAAAGTAATGTGAAGCTTCCTTTTGGGATTTTATTATTAGTGGAAACTGTTATCACTTATTTCTCAGTGCCTTTTAGCATTCCTGTAGCCATTTAGGTTGTCCTGTGCTGCTTCATCTGATCTGTCAGGTGCACATTGTTCCTGTCAGAGTTCATTTTGTCCCAGCTCAGGTTCAAGGTGAAATGTATGGTAAAGTTCGCCTTTGTTCCAAATGAATTAATAAAAGCAGTGAGAGTGAGTAGGTCAAAAGCTTTCTTGATATGTAGTGCAAAGTTGTGAGGGCCCTTGGGCTATTTAAATAAACTATGAATCAAGGTCATAACATATTTGTTTTCTGATAAAATAAAACTGATTCTGAGGCCCCTTCCGGTACAGCATATGCTTTACTAACATGTAATTGTTAACACAGATGTTCACTAAAGTTTTAGAAAAAAATCACATTTTCTGATGTAAAAATCTGAAATATAATCCATCTGCAAACAGCTGTGAAGTAAATGTTATTAGATAAACCTAACTTCCCTGATGCTAAAGTCAGAATTAAACAGCAGGAATGCACCTGAGGCCCAACTCTATAAACAAGCACATTCCGCTTTTTCCATGCATAGAATATTAACTACCAAATTTTGTTCTTCACAATCAGTGTAAAACATATGGAAAAATATCAGCGCATATAGATAAAAGAAAGAAGTAAAGTTCTACAATTTTTTCTGAAACCCAAGCCTTTCAGAGTCCCTCCCTTTAACACTACCAATGAAACAATTAGTTCCCAAGTTTGTAAAGAGCACACTGATGTTTCTTATTATACGACCATTTAACTACAAATATTTAATTATAATCACAGAAGTGAAGGTGTGTGTGTTTCTCAAGTACACATAAACAAAGAAGCGATAAAAGTAGCGCTGTTGTCGATGCAGTCCCAGATGAAACGTGAATTTATTTTCCTCCTTTGGGTGTGAACCCTGTTCATGTCACCTTCTGCTGAGTGACAGCAATAAGAGAGTTATACTAAGTCAAGCTGCCTTATTCACTACATGATCATGGATTACAAGGCCTCTTCTATTTTGTAAGTATTTTATAAGCTATATATATACATAATGGCAGACTTGAAAATGCTGTATATAAACATTTCATACTAATAAGAAATAACCAGATCTTGTTTACTGGTTGATAACATATTTCAGGTCACCGCAGGCTTAGTGTTATTTCTAGAATTAATACATCTGATTCCTAAACAGACTGGACTCTGTGCAAGGCACTTACCCTTAACTTTCTCCCATAAGGAACATAGCCATGACCAGAGAAAATGGCTTGCATGCCTCTCTACTTCTGTTTAAACTGTATGAGGACAGAGTGTGGGACTCTAGTCTAACAAGGTTCAAAATCCCAGAATGCCTCACCTCAGGTTTTGAGTTTGTGAACCATCTCCATTTAACATTGAACTACTTGGAATATTCAAATGAAGAAGCACACATGCATTCATGAGTGCACCCCTTTCCTACTCCTGATTCCCAAAAGTATCTGTACAATCACTACTTCGGTGCACAGAGGAGGTATAAATAAGCAGAACGTCTGGGCAAATGCAAGTAGAGCTCTATCATGTTTCCTTTCAATTCCATAGCAGCTAGAACCCACAGTTGTAGTGTCCGTCACTGGGGCATTGCTTTAGGGGGAGGCTTGGGAAGAGTATGTTTTTGGACATATCTGATAACGTCGGATGGTGCTACCCCTGTCTCCATCTCATATCTAAAGTTAGATAACATATCTTCTTTAGGTACTGTTAGTTATGCCCCCACCACCCACTGTGCTGTCCCTTTTTACTACTATTTTTTTCATCCATCATATATATATATATATATATATATATATATATATATATATATATATATATATATATGCGTCTACTACACTTGATTGAAATTTCATTTGACTGAAATTCATTTGACTGAGACCATAACATCGAAAATTCAAAATACTGAAAACTCACTTGACTGAAACTCATAAGACTGAAACCTTAACAATGCTAAATTTCAACATACTAAATTGTAAACTATAGACATGCACACATACAACACCAATGACTAACCCTTTCCAGAACTTAAAAACTACTTACCTACCCTCTTAACAGAAACTGGACGATATAAAACCAAACTAGGTGGGGGGCTACAAACACACACACACACACACACACACACACACATATACACACACACACATATATATTTTATATATATATATATATATATATATATATATATATATATATATATATATATATATATATGTATGTATATGGGTCTACTTCTTATGATCGACAGTTCATTTGATCGACATTCATTTCACCAAGACCAAAACACCTAAAGTCCAAAACACCTAAAACCCATTTGATGGAAACTCATAGCATCGACACATGAAATTAATAGCATTATGCCCTTTTCCCCACTGTTGCGCAATCCTGGAGTTAGAATATATAGTTGGGGGGTGTGGGGGGTGTAGTCCCCACATAGTTTTGATAACTATTGTTGTCTGCAAAGAGTTAGTCATATCAGTTATAAGTATCTATGTGTATCTTTGAAATGTATGAAGTATGAGGGGGGGGCTACGCCTCACACCTCCCCCAATGTGGGGGGCTTGCACCCCTGTTTTCATGTAGTAGAGAAATTGTATGTGTTTGTGGGGAGATTGTGTATTTATGGGGAGAATGGTGTTTGTGTGTGTGTCTGTGTGTGTGTGTGTGTGTGTGTGTGTGTGTGTGTGTGTGTGTGTGTGTAGATTCAAAACCTCAGGTATTCGAGGTTTTTGAATTTCATTCGTTTTGTGGTTGTGTGGGGTAGACTTCTTGGGGCTCGAGATACTGAAATTTGAAGTGAATCCATATATATATATATATATATATATATATATATATATATATATATATATATCAAGGTACTTGCAGCCCTTAACTTTCTTTTCTATTGTATTCTATTCTATTCTATTCTATTTGTTCATTTATAGCTATAACTCCCTTTGGTTCCTGTGCAACATGTCACATCTTGTTTCCTTTTTTATCCACTTAGTCCCTCCAACACTACTGTGGGGGGCTTGCACCCCTGTTTTCATGTAGTAGAGAGATTGTGTGTGTTTGTGGGGAGATTGTGTGTTTGTGGGGACAATGGTGTGTGTGTGTGTGTGTGTGTGTGTGTGTGTGTGTGTGTGTGTGTGTGTGTGTGTGTGTGTGTGTGTGTGTGTGTGTGTGTGTGTGTGTGTGTGTGTGCAGTAGTACCACAAAATTCAAAACCTCAGGTATTCGAGGTTTTGAATTTCGCGGTTTTACGTTTTCGTGGTTGTGTGGGTAGACTTCTTGGGGCTCGAGATATTGAAATTCGATATTTCAGTATTTCGAGTTTCTGAAGTGAATCCATATATATATATATATATATATATATATATATATATATATATATATATATATCAAGGTACTTGCAGCCCTCAACTTTCTATTCTATTCTATTCTATTCTATTTGTTCATTTATAGCTATAACTCCCTTTGGCCCCTGTGCGACATTTCACATCTTGTTTCCTTTTTTATCCACTTAGTCCCTCCAACACTACTGTGTGCACAAGTATCCATTTGATATTTTCCTGATGGTTAGTCATATTATTTGCCACAGCCTGTTTTTCATGTGGTATATAAATGGACCACCAGTATAATTTAACATGCTTCCTGCCTTCTGTCCTTAATATCCCCACCATTTACAGTCCCTCATCTCCCTTACAACCTCTAAAACAGATGTATTTTTCTGCATTAAAAGCAGTGCTGTGGCCATCAGGACCTGTCTTCCACATAGTTTGAGCTGCTTTGTAAATTCTAGACTTTTACTTTTTGAAGTTCTGTTAACAGCACATACACATAGTGTAACAGTATGTTTCAGAATCACATTATGTTACAGCAGTACATTCTATAGCAGTGGTGCACAACATCCAGCCCCAGGGCTAAATCCAGCCCTCGACACAACACCATCTGGCCCCCAGAGAGTAACCAAAATTTTTTTTTAAAAAGTGAAAAAAATTGCTATGCCTTACTCCAATCATACAACCTTTCCAGCACATGCTTACTTACCTAACTGATTGCTGTTGCGTACACCTCTAATTTTAGCTGTGGAAGTAGCTCTTTGTTGTTTATAACTTGTAGTCTGTAAACAGTAGTAACTTTCTGCAAGAGTTTGTAATAAGTCATGGCTGCAAGCCAGAATAAAGTTACTGCAAAGTTGATGTAGAAAACAGGCAATTTCATGACTGCTGTCTTAAGTAAAAATGCCAGTAACCTGTACCTATTTTAACTCGTAATGACTTACTATGTTTCGAGGTGGCCCGCAGATGCATTAAGAATTCGTGTAGTGGCCCTTCCTACAAAAAGATTGTGCAGCACTGTTCTATAGGTATAGTGCAGTGAGCCATCAGAATTGTAATTAGAGAGCTCCTCCCATCATCCTTCATTTATATGCAGGGTTGTATCTTTCCTACAAGGCAGGGCATCATTCTGTCATGGCGGGTCAGGTCTGCTGTGGTGCCTTGAATATTTTATCTTAAGCAGTGACTGAAACTGAGTTAAAGCTTTTACTCTGCATTCCTTTTCTATCATCTGTTATATATGCCATTAAAACTGCTTGACAGTAAACTGCTTTACAGACTTTCAGTAAAATATATATGGTACATATTTTCTGCTTGTTATGGTAAAATATTTAAACAGCTTCTAAATGCAAGCTCACTGTACCACAACACAGATTTAAAGAAGGTGAACATCTTCTAGTGTCAGAAATGTGGTACAAAACAATGCAGACTAGCTAACTGTGGTTTAAAAAATCTGCTGGAGTACAGAGAAGAAATGACTGATGTAAAATTGCTAGAGCAGACATCAGCAACGTTACTGCAGTGTGAATACAGTCACGTCATTGCTCCTGGCAGAAATAGTAATGGCATGCATTTATACTGCAGCATAAGAGTAGCAATTCCAACAGACTTACTCTTCAGTTCATTGGCTTTCACATTCTCAGGATATTTTTATCATAACAGAAACAGACTTTCCATGCTCTGGAACAGGCTACCCATTCATGACAAGCAGAGCTCCTCATTAGCCCTCTTTAAAAGAAATCTTGACAATTGGATGGTAAACAGGAAATTCACCCAGGGGATCACTGCTGCGATGCTGCTCAACAGGGACGCAGGAAAATTATTTTCTTGGGTGGCAAAAGCCAGGGAACCTCGTTTGGCTAGGCTTATATAGGCCCTAAGGCTGATAGCCTAGTACATACCTATGAATCTATGAACTAGTGCAACAAAATTGCTTGCAAAATAGTTAAAGGAATATAGCATTTCTTCTGATTGCATGACTTTATATGCTACATATGTTATCAGTAGTGGTAATAGTAGTAGCAGCAGTGGTAGTAGTAGTAACAGTAGTAATAGTAGCAGTAACAGTAGTAGTAGCAGTGGCAGTAGTAGTAGCAGCAGTAACAGTAATTGTAATAGTGTCAGTAGAAGTAGTAGCAGCAGTAGTAGTTGCAGTAGTAGTAGTACCTGCAGCAGTAGTGGTAGTATTAGTAGCAGCAGTGGTGGCTGTAGTAGCAGTAGTAGTAGTATTAGTAGTAGTAGCATTTGCAGTAGAAGCAGTAGTGGTAGTAGTAGTGACAGTAGTAGTAATAGTAGTAGTAATACTAGAAGTAGTATTTCAGGGCTTTCATTGTATTTTCTATTTCTATTTGATGAGTTTTTTTTTCTGATTTCTAAGTGTTCAGTGCATTGTTACTATTATTAGTAAATTTGATTTCACAGACAGGAGCAGCAGCAGCTATATCCTAGAAATACTGACAAGATCTACATGGACCCCGATTTACTTAATTATGAAAAAATAGGGTTTCTTAAGGCATCATTATATTCTAATGAGAAGCGAAAGAACTGCTGTATGTTTAACAACTATCAAGATAAAAAACATATTCACACTTACTCTTTTAATCAAAAACATGGGATGTACCAGTTAATGTGTCTGTGTGTGTGTGTGTGTGTGTGTGTGTGTGTGTGTGTGTGTGTGTGTGTGTGTGTGTGTGTGTGTGTGTGTGTGTGTGTGTGTGTGTGCGCGCGCACGTGTGTGTGGTCATGATGAAGTACAGATTGAATGCTTGAAAATTAAAACATCTGCCTATTAATTATGGCATGATAGTACTTACCAAAACTTAAGACTGAATTTAAGCACAAAGTGGTGAACTTGCGCAGCCATATGATCATATATATTCTTATGTTTCAGTATGCATTATAAAAAAATAAATAAATAAAAAGCAGCCACATTGAGAATACTATGCCCAAAGATAAGTGATATAAAGCAGTTATTTTCTATTTTTTGATCAGGTTTAGTTTAATTAGAAAACACTTTCTGTAAAAGCTGTTAACCTATCCCAAAGTCAAGCAACATTAAAGAAAGTAGCATTATGTTGTTTGTGTGTGTGCACGTGTGTGTGTGTGTGTGTGTGTGTGTGTGTGTGTGTGTGTGTGTGTGTGTGTGTGTATGCTGGCATCACCAAATGTCAACTGCACTTTCAGTCAGTCAATAAAATATGACAAAATCTGTGCAATTATAGAGTCGATTGCATGAGAAAAGCTTACCTTCTCATTTAATACACTCATTAGAAATGTAAAATTGCAGTCTTTGCAATGGTAGTCTGATCAACAAGCCATTTTATATTTTTGAAAGATATGCCATCTCCATTATATTTTATATTTGAGTGTGTTTTGCCCGCAGATTTCTTTTTTCTATTTGAGGAACATTGCTACAGACTGATTCAGGTTATTGCAGAGGGGAGCCCCTTTGCTCTGAATTATGCAAAGTTCTTTATGCATTTTTTTGAAATTAGTTTTATATATGTACACATTTTTTCAGAAAAAATCATTTGCATTTTGTGTGCAAAGAGGAAACTGACCCCAAAGTTTTTTTTTTTATTATTTTTTTATCAGTATTGAAATTTAACTGTCTGTTATTAATTTTTGTTAAGCTTTGATACTTTTTTATTTAAACCAATCTATTGAAAAAATGATGATAATTACCAGTTTGCTTATAAAGAGTATATCTGCTAATACCTTTTTACTTGGAACCAGCTTCCATCTAGCCCACACTTTGGCAGCTCTCAGTAAGAGTAGAGCTGTTAAAAACAAGAGGGGATGCCAATTAAGTGGACTGATATTTTAATGGAAATCCAATTGTTTGACAAAATTGTTTATTAGCAGAGGATATCCAATAAGTTTGATAACAGACTTTTACTCTGATATCTACAAGAGAAGCAGACATGATCTATTAAAATAGAAGAATCTTGGTAGCAATATAAAATATTTAAATGATCAGAAAAAAAATATTTACTTATTCAGTATTTACAGATACAGTGATTTCCTTGCTGAGGGAATATTATAGTATATTATATGAAGATATAAGTTTAAATGGCAGCATACTTTGTTGATTTCCTACTGTGGTGGAGACATTTGAGGGGGCATGGTTGTACATAGTTATTTTAAATGCTATGTGGCTACTCTGTGTAGGACATTGGTCTGCCATGAAACCCATCATTGTCAGTCTTATAGTACTTGTAGGCATATCCCAGTAAGATTTGTTCTGTTAATGGTAGAGTGTTTGCTCACAAGGGAAGTTGTACTTGTTAGACAGTGGCAGTTATCGATTTGATTATGTGTAGGGTAGGATATTTTATATTGATTAAACCGAAATGAAGTTAATAGTTAGCATATAAGAACATATTAATGACAGTAGAAATAAATGATTTGGGGGGGTGTACATGGGGGCTAACTGAGAGCAGCAACTGGTGAAAGATCTGTGACTGAAAACTTTTCTGTGACAGAAAATGTAATCAAAAAATTAAAATTTGGAGATACAGCTTAGCTAATTTTATCAATTAATAGTCCAAGAAAATATTTACAGCTTGAAATTCTTCAAAAGTTGTAATTTCTCTGTCAGAATTTCAACTGCTTGGTTAAGATAGAAGAGACTTCAAAATGAGTCACTCAAGAAATGGTACTCAGGATTCTTGTGTTTAAAAGACATCCAGTCAATACTATGTAGTATGCAGGATGTATTTCTTAAAATAGGCAAACTGTTTACCAAACTAGAAAGTTTCAAAGAAGAGGCCAGGAATGGGATGGAACATTTTGAAATTCTTATGAAACAACAAGGTGCACAAACCATCAGTATGGAAGGTACTTTGAATGATTGTGAAGGAAGAATAACTGAAGGTGAGTCTCAGACTGAATGTATTTTACAGAAAAATGACTGGCTAATAGAAAACTCAATTATTTAGAAAATAGACTGAGACAAAATAACATTAGAATTTATGGTATACTTGAAAAGTATGAGGGAGACAATGCAATAAACTTCTTAGCTACCTGGCTACATAAAATATTAAATCTACCTGAAACATTATCTTTTGGAATTGAAAGAGCACATATATCCTTGAGAGCATCTTCTAAGAAGGAATACTCACCACCATACTCAATTATAGTTATGTTCATGTCTAGCTTAGAGAAAGATCAAATATTAAAAGCAGTATGGTCTAGCCTCCCTATTAAAATAGGGGAACATGTAGTCAGATTTGACACTGATGATTCCAGTAAAGTAATGATTAAAAGAAAATCCTGTTTTCCACTGATCAAGGAACTTAAAAAGAAAGATATTAAAGCCACTTTGGTATTTCCTGCAAAGATCAAATTATTCTTTTCTGAAGAAACCAAAATATTTAACACACTGGAAAATGCATCCACTTTTGTTAGCAGCAATAAAATCTTTAATAATATTGAAGAAATTGAATGGAACAGTATATCCCTGAAGAGACAGAGTGAGGTGAATTCTTGGAAAACTGCTTCTAAAGTTAAAAAGTCTAAAAACAAGTGACTCTTTGCAGGATTATTATTTAATGAAATAATAAATTTGTCTTTTAAGTAAAAGGTTTGTACTGGAGTTTAAGTTTCAAAGCATATGTAAGTATGTATTTATATTTTATGCTAAAATATTTTCATGATGCAGAATATAAAGGGTTAGTTTTCCTGTTTTATTATATTTACAGTGAAAGACAATGTATTTCATTTAACTAAACCTAGAAGTGTGTTTCTAAATGTTAAACAAATACTTCCTGTGAGAGAATTTCATTATATTATAAGCAATATAATTGGTAACTTTATAGCTATATAAGTTAAGAATTTTATTTTATTCCTTTAACTTTGCTTAGTTTGTGCATTGTTAGATTAACTGAATGTCAGATCTAAGTAATATGCTAATTAGAAGTGTTAAAGTGCTGGTGATTTTGTTTGCTTTGTTCCTGCCTAACACATTCCTTTCACAGGTCATTTATGAAACAACTGACACTCAAAAAACTTGAGAGCAAAAGAATGTTCAATTTTTTCAGAATGCTGGATTCCCCATGCCTTGAGCTGTCCTAAAGAAAATCTAGGTCAAAGAATATCACTGATATCCATGAAAGAAGAAAATGACTTTTTTTTTCTTTCAAGTATATATGTGACAAATCTGCACAAAACAGTACCTCTTTTCTTTTATAAGAAGTGAAGAATTGGTAAGACAAAACCTATAGTAATATTTAATACTGAGAAGTTGCAACATCTAATTTGCTTATATTTTACATGTTAATAATTCATGCTGTAGTGTTATCAACTTTAACTATACATAACTGTATATATTAACTGAAAGAAGTAAAGTAGATGTTTGTTACTGATTTGAACAGCTTAAAAGAGTTAAGAAGAATGAGAAACTTATAGAGGAAATTAGCAGCTGTTGTGTGCTGCAAGTCATTATTTTCACATGCTGTAGTCAAATTCTGATGCCAACATGTAAAGCTTAGATCAGAACACCAGTTCACAATGGCTAAATATATAGTCAAGATTGCGTATAATACTAGAATTAATAAGAGTAAACATCTTATGATTAATATGCATATGCACAAGGAATGAAATATCTGCCATGTAAGATTAATAAAACAGCAGTATCAGTAAATTAATAAATATATACACATAATACAATCTTTAATAGAGAGCTGATGATTAAATAGCTCTTTGATGGAAAATTTTAGAAATACAAGATATATTGAATAAGGTAGAATACTAGTGGGAAATAAGATAAAAATATATTTAAATAACAAGCTGCTTTTAAGAAGGATATCTGTTTCATGACAGAACTGTGAATGTACAAGATCTCATATAATTTACATAGAAAATCATATAAAATGTTTGAAAATAATCTGAAAACTAAAATTTGAAGCTTAGTTGAAGCCTTTTACATGCTGTATGTTAACAGAGTCACTAAGACTACCTGCAATAACTAATTTCATAAGTCAAAGCTGAAACCTCAGTGTTTTCTTGCTGAATCTGTACATCCAATTTGATAGTAAAGTAGATTTTTTTTACACGATTGAATTCAAGAAGGAAGAATGGGACTTGAATTGAATACTTTGTAACTTTTGAATACAATATAGACTGCAAAAAAAATTTTGACTCCGAAATAGCAAGACATTTTCTTTGATCTCAAAATTGTACTTATTTTTGAAGTAGATTAATAAGCTAAAGTATTTTAAATATTTTGATTTTTGCATGTTAAGAGTCTTACAGAAATTTGAGATAGAGACACTTGTACTTTAAAAACTAATTCAGAACATTTTTTCGCCTCTATAGAATATGCATGTTTTTGACATGATAGATATATATGTACATTGATTTCTCTTTTGTATTATAGTTTAGTATGATAAAATTGTGTGTGACCTATCCTTTTTCAGATGTCTTTATCTCTTCAGGTTCCACTGTGTTAAACTTATATTTTAGAGATCTAGTTATAATAATGTTGAATGAATGAATGATTTAGGAATATTTAATGGGTAATTTATACTTAAGTAGGTAGATAATATACTATGTGTTGGATTATTTAATATTTGTGATTAACAGAAGAGGCTTATTAAACCTTTATATAGTAATGGGGTGAATAGTTTTAAATGACAAAATATATAACTAAATTAATAGCCTTTTATTATTTTGACCTATATATAATATTATGTTTATTTGTAAGCCACAGTAGCTGTTAGCTAGTTTTTTTGATGAATTTTTAGTTGTTGGTAGGTATAGCTATACTACAGAAGTTTGACTATTTGATAAGTAAACTAGAGATTTTGGTATCCATGGTAGGTTAAGTTTTATTACCAATGTATACAGTTATAGTTGTAGACTTCTCTTTGTTTTTGTTATTTTTGTGATTTAGTAGTTTAGTAGTAGTTTAATCGGGAATGTTACAATAGAGTTGGAGGAATGCATTGCAGTTGTATATTCAATTAAATTAATTTGGTAGATAATTATGTCATATTATTTTTTAAAATAAATCTTTTTAAATACACAGTATGGATAGGTTTAATCTATTATCTATTAATGTAAATGTGCTGAATAATGGCAACAAAGGGAAATAATTAATGGGATATCTAAAATGAAAGATCAGAGACATGATATTCTTGCAAGAGACTCACTTGATACACGAAGATATACAATATTTAAATAACTTAGGTTATAAAATGTTACCATCTGCTTCTTTTAACAAAAATAGGAGAGGAACTGTTATACTTTGGAGAAAGCCACTATAATGCCTAAGATCATGGAATCCTTTAATGATCCCAAAGAAATGTATACATTTGCAATTATTAAATATAATGGCAAGTTCTATACATTAGCTATTTTTTACTGGATGCCTGGAATAGGTGCAAGAGTGGCTAAAGATCACTTAAACTAACTACAAAGTCATTGGAAGGGTAGTTTAATCTTAGCAGGGATTTTTAACTCCCTATCTGGTATAGAAAATACAAGTGAACAGAAAAAAGCTAAAATATTGGCATCAGCTAAAGCAATAAATAGCTGGGTTAGTAATAATAATTTAGCTGATTTACTAGTAAAAGTAGAAAATAAGTCATTGTTCTTCACTCATTATTCTTATGTGCATGGGACACAAACTAGAATTGATAGGATTTATGCCACTATAGATTTACTTAATAAAGTGAATTATTTTAAAACTATTTCTTGTCCTTTATCTGGTCATAATGTACCAAGTATTAATATAGTAACGGATATGAGGAAATCTCAGATTATTTACAGAATCCCAGTATATATGATAAAAATAAAATAGTTTAAGAGTTACCTTAAAGAACAAATTGAAAGTCATACTATGGGATTCCTTAAAAATGCATATTAAAGATAGAATGGGAACATGGTCTAGTAATAAAATGAAAGTGTGGGATAAAGAATTGTTTGAAATACAAGATAAAATGCACAAAGCAATGTATGAACAACAAACAAAGAAATTAGGTCATACTGAAGTCATTAAAAAAATTAATGATAAACTATCAAACATTTTTAATGTATAAAGTGGAGATAGTGTTAGGAAAAATAATATTGTATAGCTATGCAATGATTTCTAAAACTCTACATAGATTAACTAATAGAAGTAAGATGTTAAGCAAAAATTCACAAATTAATAATGTCCAAAATCCTCAAACTAATACGCTTACTTCAGATATAGAGGAAATGCTTAATATTTTTAAAAATATTCCATGAGGATATTAATAAAGATAAAAATAATAATCCTGATGATTAGAAAATTAACAATTATTTGAAGAAAAAGTTTAACCTTATAGATGTTAAGGAAGCTTTTAAAAAGGTAAAAATTGTAAAGCTCTGGGATTATATGGTTTAAGTATGGAGTTATATAGTATATTTCCAGTAAATATTTTAGAATTACTGAGTAATGTTTTCAGGATAATTCAGAGTGACAAAATAATTCCTCTCTCATGGAAATCTTCTGTAAGGTCATCTATACTTAAACAAGGAAAGGATAATGAGTGAGTCTCCTCATATAGACCTATTTCTTTATTAAATGTAGACTATAAAATATTTACTTCCATTTTCACCATGAGATTGAGAGATGTAGTAGATTCATTAATAAAGATCAAACATGTCTGTAGACAATATATTAACCAACTATAATATAAAAGGGTAGTAACTATCTTAGATTTATAAAAAGGAATGAACAAAAATTGGCCCTAATTACCTCAGATATTGCAATAGAGCTTTTGATTCTGTAGATTTGACCTACTTGTTTAAAACTTTAGAAGCATTTGCATTTCCAGAAGTGTTTATTGGATTATTAAAAAAAACTGTATTGAAATTGCAAAGCATATGTTAGAATTGGATTGTACGATTTCTCAAGGATTCACTTTAAACAAAGGCAAAAAACAAGGGTTTCCCTTGTCCCCTTTAGTATTTGCATTTGTTATCGAACTTTTAACTAACAAAATAAGCAGCAATGAAAAAAATGATGAACAAACTCTCAATTAATAGAGATTGTTAACTTAAACTAGAACTTTTTGCAGGTGATATTTTACTAATAATAGGATATTTAAATTATTCAATCAAAGAAATAGATGAGGAAATTGAAAAGTTTCAAGAAGTATCTCTGCTGAAATTTAATAATAATAAAACTGAAACTTTAGTGTTAAATCAATTACTAGATACCAGTTTTAAAGATAAAGATAAATATAATTGAAAGAAAAAGAACTAAAATGTTTAGGAATAAAAATCTATCAAGATATGAGTAAAATTATTAATAATAATTTTGAAAAAGTAATTGAATTGTTAGCTCTTATAAAAAATGGAACTTTTTTTTTACTTTTGAGGATAGGTTACTACTTATTAAAATTACTATATTACCCAAGATTGTGTGTGTGTGTGTGTGTGTGTGTGTGTGTGTGTGTGTGTGTGTGTGTGTATGTATATATATATATATATATATATATACTCACACACACATATAGATAGATAGATATATATATATATATATACATAGATATATATATATATATATATATATATATATATATATATATATATATAGGTCCTTGTCACATTGTTGAAACACGGTTCATCGAACCGTGTTTCCACAGACACAATTTAGCAAAAGTGCATTTTATTGAAAATAAACTTTCACTAAAGAGAGATTGGAAAATTAAAAAAGCATGCAATTTGCACGCACTGTTAGTTGTAAATCAACATATAGTGTTGATTTACACCTAACAAAACTATCGCTGACATCGTGGCACAGTGAGGATAAGGCAATATTCCCTTTTCCCCACTGTAGTGCAATCTCGGAGTGAGAATAGTAAAGTAGGGGGGTGTGGGGGGCTTGCCCCCTGCATAACACTGTTTAATGTGATTTGTTTTGGGTTTTTTTTTTATGTTTTTTTTAAGTGATTTTCTTTAGCGAAAGTGCATTTTCGATAAAATGCACTTTTGCTAAAGTTTGTCCGCGGAAACACGGTTTGATGAACCGTGTTTTCGGTCAAATGACAGGGACCCATATATATATATATATATATATATGACTGTATATATATATGGGTGTATATATATATATACATATATATATATATATATATATATATATATATATATATATGGGTCTATATATATATATATATATATATATATATATATATATATATATACATGTGTGTATGTGTGTATGTGTGTGTGTGTGCGTGTGTGTGTGTGTGTGTGTGTGTGTGTGTGTGTCTGTGGTATATATATATATATATATATATATATATATATATATATATATATATATATATATATGATTTCTATAAATAATTTTCAGATTTCAGGATACCATGAGAGTAAAGTTAACATTTTTTTCCATTTTCTTTAAAAAAGTTTTGTCAAGTATTAAAGTTATTGAAAAAAAAAAAAAATATATATATATATATATATATATATATATATATATATATACATATGTGCTTTAAAAGATCAACATGCCAATAGACCAACTTTCATAACACTGAGATGACAACACCAAAGTTTCAGATGAGTGAAACTTCATTTTAATGTCTTCCACAAGACTGAGTGGTTACAATGCCAGTTGTTACTGAACTGAGCTGAGCAGAACAGGAAATATGCCAATTTCTACACTGTAATGTGATTTTGGAGTTGGTATATTTAATTTGCAGGAGAGGCACCCCCCCAACAAAAATATAAACATTAAAATGAAAATGATTGTAAGTACTGATTTCACAAATCTCCACTGAATATTCATGCAGATGTGGCAGATGTTTTCATGAATATTCAGTGTGATTTTTTTATGAGTATGCCAGTATTGGTTGATGGGCAGGGTATAGGGGAGATTTAAGAAGCTGTTACATAGATTTGAAGTGATAGGGCAATATTTAGATAAGATTAGTTGTTGGTTTTGTGTATGCATTACATGAGAGGTAAGTTGCATTTTATAGGATTGGTGTTTTGAGAGTCAGCGAGGTAGATTGTCAGCCTTATGTGTATTCAGCGTTGTCATCTCAGCATTATGAAAGTTGGTCTACTGGCATTTAGATCTTTTAAAGTACACACACACACACACACACACACACACACTAAATATATATATATATATATATATATATATATATATATATATATATATATATATATATATATATATATATATATATATATACATTTATATATATTATCATTCAATAACTTTAATAGTTGACAAGAAAATGGAAAAAAATGTTAACTTTATTCTCATGGTATCCTAAAATCTGACAATTGTTTATAGAAATCACATAAAATTATGGGAGTATGGTGGTATTAGCTTCCCAGATGTAGAATCATATTCTGTTACTGCAAGTTTTAACTCTATTATACTCCCGATAGACTCAACTTACACTAGTCAGTAGAAAACCAACCAGGAGTAGATTATACTAAATTCGTATAAGATTATTAAAGATGATACATTAGAAAATATATTAATCCTTTCATTTGGTTAACAAAATTTACCTTAAAAGGAAATTCATTTCAATCTTTAGATTCTACATATATAAAATCAGTTCCTAAATCAGTTAAGAAATAGTTTTTTAAAACTCCATTAATATCAAAATAATTTTTGTGCTTTACCATTTCACATACCTGTAGATTTAAAGAAATTTATAACAATGTTGAAATGAATTTACTAAAAAGGAATGGATTAGTATTACAGTCTAATTGCTTTGAGAAAGGAGAAACTAAGTTCTGACAATTTTAATGGAAGAAAATTAGTTGGATGGATTTGCTAACCAGTTAGTATTATTTATCAGTAAGAAATTAAATGAATTTGTGGATAATATGAGTTAAGAGGAAAATAACAATATTCCTCCATTATATGAATATATGAAATCTGTTATAAAGGTAGACTGGCATGCAAAGAAATAAGAATAATAATTTTGATGCAAAATTCTGGAACTTTTTAGATAGTGGATTGAGTGACTCAATAGATGGCAAGAATAAAATGTTGTTACTTAAATAATCAAACTTTTTCAAGTTTATACTGAAACGTTTTTATGTGGAAATATATGAATAGAATGTCTGTTGTTCCATATAAATCTTTAAGTTTAATTAAATGACTTCTTCAGTTTGTTGGTGATGTAGTAAAGATGTAAAAGCTGATTGGATACACATGTTTATGGATTGTGAAAAATTAAATGTATATTGGGAATAGATGAGTATGTTTTCTAAGGGGTCATGGTCTAATAATTGCTCTTTAACAAGATCAGTAATACTAACAAATGTCCCACTTCCTGTATCTGTAAAAGCAAAAGAGCAAAAAATGTTTTGAGCTCTCTTGGCAGTTGCTAGAAAAGCTATTACCAATAAATTGGAAATTGAACTCAGTTGCTACGTTCAAAAAAATTTTACATTTAATATCAATAATATGTAAAACTAAAAAAGATTTTATCAGAATAAGATCTATAAATCATGTTAAGACTTTTAGTGGTTGGGAAAACTTTGAAATGTTGCTATTGAAGTACTAAGATTCTCAATGTGTTAATTGTATAAGATTACCTTTATGATTCAATGTAGTCCTGTCATTGTATAACCATATGTGAAGTTGAATTTCTTCCTTTCTGTGTACTGTATATATATTGTAAATATGTTAAATTAATAAGCATTTTCTTAAAAAAAGGGTTCCTTTCTAAAACATGAACACTTAAAGCCCAATAATCCACAGCACTGAAAATGGAAGTTTAAAAAATACAAAGGCAAAACAATTTAAACTCTGTGGTCACACAAAAATGAAGAAAATAGAACTCGCCAAAAAATAATTGCCAGCACATTCATAAAAACCCAACAAGCAGTGATTTTCACTGGTAAAACAACAATCAGCATTTTGAACCTCACTTTCTTCTATCTCAAGCAACTGACTCTCAGGGAAGAGCAAATGAGCAGCATACAGAGAGTCTGAAACAAAAGGTATAAGAATTCTGTTGCTGTGCATGCTTTAATACACATCTATGAAACAAGAATATGATAAAAAATTGTGTCATAGAGCAGTTCATATTGGGAAGAGTAGTGCAATTTCTGTAGCAAGTGTGTTGCTTATGATGGAGGCAGAACTAATTTTGAAGTTTCAAAGTGTTGTGTCCTTTTGGATTGAGCAATGATTTACATTGGAAGTATTTAATCTTTTAATTCTGTGGTTACTGTGGAAACTTTGTGGAATGAATATTTTTAGTTAATATATTTTTAGTTGCTGTGAGGTTAGAGTCCTTGAAAGCATGTTGGTGCCAAAGCTCCAGTCCTGAATTTAACAAAGTTTTATACCCTAGTAGACATTTCTATAGTTTATTTATAAAACTTTTATTTCTGTGTTCATGTCAAAAAAATATGGTGAAGTTCCAAGATGAAATGTTCAAATTTTTATAATACCCCATTTCAGTTTACAAGTGTGTGTGTGTGTATGTATGTGGTGTGTCTAAATATATATATATATATATATATATATATATATATATATATATATATATATATATATACATTTAAGTGTATCATCAAACGTCAACTGCACTTTGTCTATCACAATTACAAATCAAGAAGCAGTGATATAAATTCAATATGAACAGCATTCAAAATTAAAAGAAAATCACTAAAAAATACCTTTTATGATGATAATAAATCCATCTCCACCCCCTGCATAGGGGGTGTGCTCTTCACACCCTGTTATTTATAAGAACATAAACACATAAAGTCCCTGTATCATCTGTGTGAGAACAACAAACTTGGCACCCACTTCCACACACACATACATAATGCCATTATAGCCTGCCAAAGCACCAAAACAGTCAGTAAAAATAGTTAAACTAGTGCTTGCTTTAATATAATTTGGTAGTCTGCTTTAGGTATCAGCTACACTTTCAGAAAACCAATTAGTATATATTTCATCCCCGTATAATCTCCTGCACAGTTTGTCTGATACTTCTCTAATAGTCTTTGATAATCCAAGCATTCTCATAGGTAGATGTCTCTAAATACCCTATATACCTGAATAAGGTCTCTACTTAAATCTCTATTTGTGTCATACAAATCAAATATTTTAATATTTCATAACTTAAAACATTCACATCCATGGATACCCTTGATAAATTTTCTCTATACTCTTTCCAATTCACTTGTGCTGGTTTTCTTATAAGGTTTCCATATTATTATTCCATACATTAGTTTGGGTCTGATGTAACTTTCAAACAAGTATTTCATCATTTCTGCTTTTCTAGACTTTAGAATTCTCTTTGTACAGGCCATAGTTGTATAACTATCATTAAGCAATTGGTTGGTATGAAACTAGCAATATTAGGCTCCTCCAGACAACCTGCAGCTTTTTTAGCCCTCTTTGCATGAGCATCTTTTGAACTACTTGGCAAACTGATTCTGCTCCTGTTGTACTCTGTAAGCTCTCAGCCTAATCTTCTCTGGAGGTGTTGTCTCTGAATTACAATCTTTCAATTTAGTTATCCAAGATATATCTAAGAACACATACTTTTTAACAGATAGTGTTATTTCCCATTTGTGTACTTTTGGCAAAGATTCATTTAACAAGTAAAGATTCTCTAATTTCATTTGTATGAACTTCAGCTTGCAAGTTCACCACAGAACTTTTGACTTTTCCCCTTGGCTTCAACAGACTAACATGATAGATTTGCCCTGTCTTTATATTTCCTGGCAGTCTGGTCTTATAGTTCAAAACTAGAAACCAACAAGGGCAGCACTACAACCAGGCATTCTACTATAAACGTGTTACATATCCTGAGCTTTCTACATTTCCTCCATTTTTATATGCCCAGTTTTAATTTATCCTACAAACTAACAGTGTTCTATCACACTTTTTGATAATGTCATCTTCTTCCAAAGTTTCTCTAACAATATCATGCAGTTCATGGAATGGCTGCTGAGCAAAACTCCAGATGGGATAAAATTAGTTCAAGCTTGCAGCACTTCTCTTATCAAAACAGTAAGTAGGGAACAATTGGTTCCAGTTCTCCCCTAAACATCAATATCCTTCCTTAACATGGATTTCTGTGTTTTATTGCTACAGGATTCAATAAATTATTTAGAACTGTTTAAACTTCTAATCATGTGAAGAAATATTCCTTTCTATCCCTATAAATGGATATTGCAGCCATTTTTCTGTTTGTTAGTGATGTTATGCTTACATATCAGGAGATCTTTAGCAAGAGTACTCCTGACGCAAGGCTTGAATTTTCTTCCCTTCCAAAAATATGGAACATATCATTAGTTTGCTTGGAATACAATAACATAATGCTGACTCACTTATTCTAATTGTGGAGTTATCACATTGCATAGGAAAAGATTCATTTATAGCATGCATATCAGCTTTCATGTTTCTACTACAATCATTCTCTTTAGTACTACTCAAAAACTATTTGGCTATGTGACCCGCCCCATTTATATCTGAAATTAGTTATCTGATTACTTGCAGGTTTTTGTGTCACAGAAGATTGCACATTTCTTATCTCAACTTTAATGAAAAAAACAGCCAATACAATTTAAACAATGTTCATTGACTAACTGATGTTCTACTAAAGTTACTAACTTGTCTGGGTTCCTGGTGTCACTGTGAGACATCCATATTCTTATAGTAACAGGCAATGTTCTTTTAAATCTGCCTACCAGTAAAAGTATTTTCACTTTATTATTGGTATCGGGTTCTAGCAACAACTTTAAAATATGTTTCAGGAAATAGATCTGAGCTCTTACCAGTTTCCCAGTATTAAAAATCCAATTGTAGAATTTATGACATGCAATTCAGAAGCCATCCCTTTCCTAGATGAATGTTAAAGTACTCAATACATGCCACATTCACATATCAGTATATATTTTAAAACCTCTCATGTCGGATATGATGACAGGATTTCCCTCACTCAAGTTTGTTGCAATTCCCTTAGGTGATATACCATTTAAAAAAACACCAGATAGAATTCCAGTTCATCTTATTTTCCCAACTTTTTTATGGCAGATGCATTTCTCATGGTAACTGTTATGTTGGATAATCCAGTTAGCTGTTGTTGCAGATGAACCACCTTTGGGTCAGTATCCAACTTAGATTCCTCTAGGATTTTTAAAAATAAATTGGTGGTTCGAGGTAAAAGGCAACACACTGGGAAACAGTAGATGAAACAACAACTCTCATTATTAACAATCAGTAGCATACTAGACACAATAGACCCTCAAGACTGTGCTTTGAGAATACAGACTTTCAACAAGAGGTAGGTATATTGATATACTTATTTGTGGACAGAAGGTATCAATGAGGCGAAATGCAAGCTATAGCTGGTGAGGTTGACAAGAACAGCGATGAGAGTTTAATCCTTTTCCCGGGTTTGGCTTACCTAACGATAACAATGATCTATTTTGCACCATTAGATCAGTCAGCATTGTGTTCCTGTGTGTGTGGACAGTGAGGACAGTATCAAGATTAGTACGTCTATTTGGGACATAATCTTGGGGAATAATGGTTCAAGCAAAATGTTGCATTCTGCACCTAAATTTGTCCACAAAAAAGTACAAATTTGAAAGACATTTTACTAAAGAAACTAGCAGGCAGAGTGAGACAGGTGGTGGTAAACTTGACAGGTATTGTAAATAATGTAGTCATATCTACACATTAGTAGTAGTAGGTGGAATATTTATTTTTCACTTTATCATTTTAGTGTATCTGCCAAACAATATTTTAATTTCCATAATGTGGCTATAGCATATGCTGCTTTAAGCCTGAGCTGTGAAAACTTCTATATAGGCAAAACTGAAGGAGAGCACTCGCAACATTCATAAGAGCATATAAATGCTAAGCAAAGGAAAGCCAACAACAGTGCATTAAGTAAGCATAGTTTAAACTACATGGCTAGCTTCGGACAACTTTGTTGCATTCACACTAAGTGAATTTCTATGGTGAATGGCCATGCACATGGTGTTTACAATTCAAAGACACATGCACCGCTAGCAGGGAATGCCAAGGAACAGGATCTGGCACATTACATGATAATGGCCCTATAATGACATGGCCATCAGCAACAACTGTATAAAAGTGACTGACTTCAGGTATGGAAATGAGGCCACAGAAGGTGGAAGGTCAATTCATAAATGTATAAAAGCTGTGCAGAAAGCTGCACCTACTGTAAAATTGTACTTCATGATAAAGGAAATCCTAAATAATTTTAGTGGTTGCCGCAGCATTAATAAATGTGTATCTGCAACAGGCTGGTCTTGCCACTGCTGTCCTCTGGAGGTGTTGGATCAATTGACAGCACTTAATATTTAAATAAATCCACAACACTGACAATGTAAAGCAGAACCATGTAGGTAAAGATTCCTTGCAAGAAACTGTGGATATGTGTCATCCTCATCTGTAGACCTGTAAGAGTTGTGTGGTACTTATCTCAGTGGATACTAAGGTATGTGAGACTTTATGTATGGTGGTTACACAGACCTTTCAGCAACCTGCATGGGGCACATTGGGGGTATCTCTGGCATCTGCCTCAATAATGCTATATCAGTTTCTCTATACTATGAGTATTCACTATGTGAGGGAGCATTTATTGTTTCCACTTACCACATAGGAGAAAGGGAACACTATGTGCTAATTCTATGTGATATCCAGTTTCCCCAGAGGTATTGAAGGCCATAGAAATCCCTGCCTGGTGAACTGGAATCAAGGTACATGAAATGCAAAAGGTATCATTCCATCGACTGCCTGGGGGTGTGTAATTCCCAGGGTATTACCTACAATGTATCTGTAAGTCATCCAGTCAGCTACCATGACTCCTACATACATAGCATATATGGCATACCTGTGACCTGTATTAACAGTTTATAAGGGGTGATATCCCCCAGAGACATCTTCTGGTGATACTGGATATACACAGCCTTTTTGAAAGGCTTTGTAAAGGGCCACTGTCAGTGCAATTGTGTGCATCTGATGCACTGTGGGCTGTGATGAGATGAGTATCTGTCACATAAAAGGGACATTCAGTCCTGTAGATCATCTCACACACCCTGTGTCACTCATATTAACTTTGTCATGGCTGCAGTGGTACTAGTATATGCTTCCACAATGACCTTACATATTTTTTAGGTTGCAGTCACTGACACACTTATCTCACCATGTCTGCACATAGCACCATTATTCTGAACTCTGTGTGTACTTCTCTGCCCATAGGGGTTAGAGGCAGATACTTACATGTACTTTAGGGAGTTATCACACTTTCCTGACTGCTAGTATCCCCAGTAACCTGTCCTTCCAGTGGTGCTTGTCTCCTGGGTGTCTGCAAGCATCGTGACTGTGTCCATTGTCTGCACAAGGAATGCAGTGCTCACATTCCCTGTGTCCAGAACACACTTTACTATCTGACTGTGCCAGCTCATCCCCAACATCATCTCTGAGGTTACAGATCCCCCAACATCATGTAATAGCAGTTGCAAATTCTGGTGCCAGATAAAAAAATCAACTATGAGCACACCACACCACAATATAGGTTCATAGGTTCTTAGGAGGTTACCAGGCTAATGCCCCTGGAGCCTTTACAAGCCTAGCCGTATTTATCCCAAGTTGCCCCAATTGTCAGCAGTTGGGTGAGCAAAGTTTGCAGAGGAAAAGGTCTATGATAATTAGTAACAACTGTGTCTGTCCATGAAGGACATGGGATGGGTGCCACCCATCCATTGATTCAGGTTGTGCTTGACAAGGGTCAGGGAGGGAATCTGCTTTACATGAATGCTTTACATTCTAACAGAGAAAGGAAAGCCTCTGGAAGATGTAGCTACCTCTCCAGCATGATTTCTTCATGTCAGAAGCTAGGTTAAGATCCTTGGAGCAAGTGAACCTTGTGCAGTTTGATTTACAAATGTGTACCATTACCATCAGGCCCTGGTTGGAGATTGCTCTATCAGCCAGACACAGGTCAGCCCTTAGCAGCCTGTTGAGACAGAATAGAGTGACAGGGCTTTTAGTCTTTCCACGTAGGACTTTTTGTGTGTACCCTGTGTTTTCTTGGTAAAAAACCTCTGTGGTCTCTCCAGCTGTTGCAGGTTTCTGGTGAGATACAGGCAAAAGGGAGCATTGTACTCAACTATTGGTATGATGAGGCCCAAACATAATGGAACTATAACATTCTTAGATCTAGAAGTGATGCCTTTACTGATGAGATGTGCCATATAGAAGGTGTTCCTTACCACTGTGAACACAAGGTGGTCAATGTTCAGATTGCTATCAACCTGAGTACCCAGATCACATACCACTAGGTCTACACATGGGGGGATCTGTGTATAATGTAATTAGTAGGGATGTTAGCTTTTCCAAAGGGAATAATAATGCATTTTTTGTATTTAGCTTTAATCTGTGGCTATGGCACCAATCATTTGTCTGCTTTAAATCTGTCTGCAGTACATTAGCTTCATTGGGGGTCTCAATGATTTCTCCCAGTTTGCAATCATCAGAGAACTTAGTCAGCTAGAATATCCAGTGCATGTATGACCCAGCACAATAACTATGGATGAAAATGATATGCAGGAATAGTAACTTTAAAAATATATATTTCAGTTACATACTTTGCAAATATGGTTATGCAGGAGAATACTGATTTTACAATATACCACAAATCAGGCAGCTTTATTAAGTTATTATCTTCAGTTGGCAGTATCAATAGCTCAACACATAGTATTATCACCTTGGGTGGTGAAGGCTGTGGGTTGTATTCCTACACCGGTTAGTTGGAGTGTTTTAATACTGACACTGTGTGCAGCATAGGAGGTATGCAATGCTATTGAGTATGCCATCATACAGATGAGATAGTAAATCGAGCCCCCATCTGCCTGAGTTGATGGTAGCTCACATGAATGTTAAAGATCCTACTGAATTTTTCAAAAAGAATAGAGGCCCATTCTTCACACATATACATAAACCTTTATGCATTTACAATCCATTTACAATTCCCCAACTTATTAACAACTACTCAGACTTCATTTCATCTCCCCTTCCCTTCAGCCATGACCAAAACTTTATTCTATTCCAAATTCATTTTTAACTCCATGTCTTATCAGATTATTCGTTATCCCTAGCAACACAAATATTTAAAATAATAGTCATACAAATATTATGAAAGACAGCAATCATATTGTATCACAGTTTTGATAAAACTTATATAATATTTTAGCCATGTTAACTTTTCCTAATCTATCAGAAATATTTTTTGTATTTTTCCATAAATCAAAACTTCTGTGACAATTAAAACAAACATATTCCATAGTATCCCCAGTAACACATTTCACACATTATCTCTCCTGCTTATGCTTATATAACATAGTTGATTTAAGAGGTAATTTATTCAATTTATTAGCCGACACCAGTTTTTATATGCAAATTACAAATGTTAAAATAAACAGAATGGTTAATCAGATAAAAGAGAAGTTAAAAGCATTGTTGAATGAAGGTCTTATAACTAATGAGCTTTATAACTTTTTTCTCATAGAACATCCTGTTATTCCCTGTATACAGGGATTACCTAAAGTTCATATAAGTAAAACTAATCCACCAATGAGACCTATGGTCTTGGGGAGAGGATGGTCTACTGAGCATATTTCTATATACATAGAAAATAATTTAAGGCCATTTTTGAATGAAATACCACAGGTCCTAAGGGACACTGAACATTTTCTGAAAGATCTGTTTGACCATATACAAACATTGGATGTTAATGCTGATTACTTACTTGTTACCATGGATGTGGTCTTACTTTTCATGGTGATTCCGAATGAAATTGGAATTGAGAGTATAGAAAAGTTTCTTATGACATATTCTAACTTTGAAGTTAGACAGATTTTACTTCTAAAATCTTTACTTGAAATTGTCCTATGTTGTAATGTTTTTGTATTTGGAAAAACCTTTTACTGGCAGAACAATGGCATAGCTATCGGCACCTCATGTGACATTAGCTACGCTAATGCCGTTATGGTGGTTTGGGAAGATGAATATTTGTTAAAAGGTCCTTATAGTAAATATATTTAATTTTTTAGAAGATTTGTGGACAACCTTTTAATTTTATGGAATGGAACCAAGCAACAGTTTTCTGAATTTTTGTGTTATGTTAATAGTAGTACCACATTTTTAAAATTCACTTCCATAAATTCTGTAGATGAAATAAACTTCCTTGATGTAGCAATATTGAGGGATGACACCAACAGGCTATACACAAAACAATACAAGAAATCATGCCATGTGAATACGTTGTTGCCACATGACAGCATGCACCCTCAGCACATTTTAAAAATGTTGTAAGAAATCAAGGTTTTAAAGCTTCCAGGCTCAATGGAAGGGAAGCAGACTTTATAGAGTGCACTGACAATGTTATTAAAAATTTAATAGAAAGAGGTTACGATGAGAATATGGTAAAGAATAATGTACAGGAGGTGGCCAAACTTAGAGATTCAGTTGCAAAACCTTATTTCACAGACAGAAGTGCCTCTAGTAACATTAAAAACACTAATACTACAAGAAAACGTAAGATGCCCCTATACTACTCATCTGATGTATATGAATATATGGGCATAGTAAAGAAAAACTGGGGTATTTTAACCTCAGACAAGGACATTAGTAATGTTATTGACCATGAACCTATGTTTTTGTTTAAGAATAAGCTGTCCCTTAAAAGGAAGCTATGTTTTCCAAGGAATGAATTTAAATCAAATTAATCCTTAACCCTAAATCAAAGTAAAGACAGTTGTAAAAATGTATTTTCTAAACATGCTGGAAAAGAAAATATTCCAACTAAGTAATTCAATGTATCTATTATTATTGAATTAATTACATAAACCTTTTTAAACTCAACTTAAATGTATTTTAATAGTTTCAATTTCTTCCAAATATTTTTCCATAGTTTAATAACAAGTTCATATTTCCTCAAAAGAAATGCATGGCACTTGTATATCAGCTTCAGAACAATAAATCAAAAATCCTGTGACATCACACTTTTTAACTTCCCCTAAACCTTTACATTTGTATGTGCTTACTGCTAATACTACCAGTGCTAAACCTTTCTGTTACATGCAAAAATATGTATAGTCACTGAGGCAATATCATCAACATAAATCATTATTACTCAAATTTCCACAGAATTTCTGAATAGAAATTAACCATCTTTATTTTTAACTACACATTACAGTACTGCATTAATAACTAAGGTATATAAAATTGAACTCATTGAATAACCTTGTCATAAATCTTTTTGAACCCTAATCTTTAAGAAATGTAGTAAGTTCAGAAGAAATCCCACAATTCTGTAACATACTGTACATCTAATTATAGTTCACATTATCAAAATCCTTTGTCACATCATATCCAATAGTTCTAGAATCTAAAATCTCATGTAGAATCAAATGTAATACCTCCTTCATGGCAACTTATATTTATTTAACCTGCTTCTTACTTATGCCACAAATTCATTAATTCCATACTTAGAAAAACATTTCTCAAATCTAAGTTGCATGATTTTCATAATAATTTTATTATCCATATTATTTAAAGTAGTAGGTCACCAATTTTCCAATAAATTCCATCTTCTTTCTTCCATATTAATTTAACACATCCTTCACAACTATCAACATCTCTGTAACACTCATTTTTCCATTCTTGTGATAACTCAAAAAGTAGCATTTTTCCCTCAATAAATGTTTATAAAAATCATATCCAAATCCATTTATGCCTGAAGGTATACATTCATTAACCAATGAGAAAACCTGCTCAAGCTCAGATACAGAAACATCCTGAATTAATTCCACATTGTCACTAACACTTATGTTGTTAATATCCCAAACAAAATTTATGTTGGAATTTGTGTCTTTATATTTACATCCAAAAATATATTCAGCTTCTTTCATTACTTCCATTTGATCAGCAATTTGAATTTCATCTTTAGATACTAATTCCTCTATACATTCCTCTCTTTTTACCATCTTTCCTAAAAATAAAGGAACTTTTCTCTTTTTTCCTTTTGTTAAATATTTTGGCTTGAGTATTAAATTAGCAATTTTTCTATTATTTTACTCATAAACCTATTTTCCCCTTAAGAAGAATAAACATTCTTTTTGTTGTAAATCATTATATATGTTGCAAACCTTTTTAATAAGCATTCTTTAGCTTAGTAAAGTGCTTTCTTTTCAACACTATAAGTCTTCCTGTACTTGTTCTTAAAAGTTGCCCACCATTCAGCTTTAGAATTATAAAAAAGTGCTGTTGTCTTATGTTCCTGACATAAGTTATTGTTTTCTTGTCTAAGTTCTTTGTTGTCAATGTTAAAGTCATTTAATCTCTTAATTCCTTTGCCTAGCTATAAAAAGACATAATTCTCTCCTAACACAGCCCATAATAGCTACAGCACATCTACAAATTTCATTCAAAGATTCAGAAAATATAACAATCAATTTCTAATCTTAATATACTTCTTGAATAGGTATGATTAACATTTCTGGCATTGCCTACATTAAGTTGACCTATACTCATAACATCTCTCATTTTTAGCATTTTTTGTAACTTGTTTTTAAAGGTTTACGTTACAATTCAAATCCCCAATAATAATGATGATGTCAATCTTTATAATAATATAAGGTTTTAATAGTTCAGAAAGTTCCTCCCTACTCTTAACAGTAGTGTAAGCATAAATCATAATAATTCTAAAAGGAGTAGAAGTACTTTTCTTATAAACATCTTAAATAAACACTCACCCAACTTCAGCCACAACATGATTAAGTAAAACAATTTCTTCACAGTTAAACACAATAATAATACCTGAGCAAGCATCCTTAAAAAAATTCCAAATAATATATTTTTTTTCACATTACAGATTAAATTGCTGTCTTTTTATGATAACAACAAAACAAGTGTCTAATAAAAATAAGGTCTGGAATTTTCTTTTCACACCACTGTAACACATATAATTTTCTTACATCACTAAGAATACTATTCACATTTAGTGGAATAATTTAAAATAATCCGTTTCCATTTTTGTACATTTTTAAATAAACTCTTTCCTTTCTTATCACATACTCTTTTTCCAGTAGAATGTCTACCATTAACTTTCTGCCACAATAAATCATTATGATTTTCACATTCTTCTGTATTAGACTCTCTATTACTACTGTAGACAATGTCTGGGTGAGGGAAGCCAACTCATCCAGAATGGCATATATGGACAAATCCAAACTTGCATCACAGACACTTGAATTCTTGGAATACTTAGAATGTAAACCAGAGTTAAAACAAGTGGTTGAATAATTGTCTATGGTTATTGCTGAGGCTCACACTATTCCTAATGAATTGAAACATGTTTGACAGACATTCAGTTGCAGACTTGGTGATATTTTGAACAGCATGAGAGGTGAACCACATGAGGATGTAACTTTAACTACTGATTTTATTTCAACCCACAATGTAGATTTTTGCTGTCACTTGTGGAAAACTCATTTTGTACCATTGGACCACTTAACAACCTTAATAATGAGGGACAGATCACCATGTCTATCTCCAATTGCAAGCCCTCAGTTTTTGAAATGGAAAACAAAATATTTAAACTTAAATCTTTGGAGTGTGATAAGTTTTATTTACAGCAGTGAAATGAAATATGGCAGGTTCCATTGGATCTTAGATTTTTTAAAGTTTCCCAGCATTATTTCTATGGATGATCATTTACAAAGACTTGGTTAAATTATACAACAGTTCTGGTGTGCAAGTGCTTAAGTTGTTGGTCAGATATAACTCAGAGAAATTTGAGGTTTTGCAGAAGCAAGTCAAAGAACTTGATTTACATATACATAGCAATAAGGTGTTTGGCCTCTTAAGACATTTATATGATGGTATTGCGACCAAAACACAGGGACATGGCAACTATAATTTCCAAAAAAATGGAAAAAAATGGAAATGGATGCTATGACTTATTCAACAAACAATGCTTATCCTATTAACAGCAAAAGGAAAGGTCTTTCTCCACCTGTTTTGATACATGTGGTATCACAACAGAATTAAAATTGTTGTCTTTAAGTGAGGGGTTCCCCCATTGCAAATGAACACACTTTCTGGGCCTGGGGAGACAAATTCAAGATCTTTCCAGGTAGGTAAACTCAACAGTATGAAAGTTTGTACAGCCACTATCCACATTGGTACTCCTTTTTCCACCATGTCTCCATTCTTAAAGATGAAGGACATCTCCAGAGATGTAGGAGCCTAGAAGGGCAAAAGAAGAGGGCAGGGACAACAATGCTAGTTAATGTATGGCAAGCTTTTAATCATAGTTCTGCTTCCCTTTCTCAAATACAACTTGATGTTTTGGCAAAAGGCTTCACTTTCATGCCAGCAAGAAGAACAAACATTGTCTAATTCATGATCTTAAATTGTTCATTAAAAAATTGAATTTACAATATATTCTTAAAATTTTACCTGATAAGTATGAATAATGTTATATAACAAAATACGTTTCTACTTTAGGTGTGTACTCTAGTTTTTGTGAGAATGATTTTTCACCAGTTATTAAAAAGACCAAAGAATACATATTTCAATTTGACTAAACAAGAATATTCTCCACATTCTGGTCTATATAAATCCAATAATATCAGGTTTATGATAGACAAGTGGAATGGGTTGACTGTGATGGACAGTTCACAGTATAAAGAACATGTAGTTGATCTTTTGTCTGATATCAAGTGTTATAGAAAAATGAGTAAAGAATTTGGTAGAAGAAGTTATAAAAACATTGATGATTCTTTATTCAACCTGTTAAATCAGGGGTATATGGAGTTCAATCTATATGAGTTTTTTATACGCAGACCAGCAACAATTAGGTAAATTATTTAGAGTTTCCAAAATTCATAAAAATGCAGCTAAACCACCATTCAGAGCAATTCTGTCAGCTTTGCTTGGTAAAACTTTTATCATCGCCTTGTATTTGGATGGAATATTGAATCCAGTACTGCAAAGTTCCAGCTTTTATTTAAGAGATTCGTGGGTATTTTTGAATGTGTTAAAAAACTACAAATTTGAAGGAACTGAGAACCTTATGGTTGGTGTAGACATCGTTTCATTATGCATGTCTATTAAGGTATTAGTTGTTGAGTATGTCAGGAATTATTTAAGCCATTTTACAAACTTTAGTAACATCAAAATCAACACTATATGTTTGTTGAGAAAAAAAAGCACAAGTGTGAAAACACAGCAGTCACAGTTAAAAATATCCAAAGGTAAAGTAGGTAGCAAACAGCAGGCAGCAGGTAAAATAAATCCAAGTGTAATGCATATACAAAGTGGTAAGTGCTTTTGTTATGAAATCATAGCTTCGTCAGACCCTAATCAAACAGCAACTTCACTAAACATTTATATAACAATGTCATAATACACAAACCAATCAGAAGTTAGAACTAATAATCTAGTTTAGTTTTCCATCTTGCTTCACATCTCTCTGTTTCATTTGAAATATTGGCTAACCTAACATTCTCATATATAACATCTAACATAGTAAAACAAATCCGATGTTGATTACCTTTCATCTAAACATGTTTAGCTAAGGTATTAACAGAATTACCCCCAGGCAATATTGAAAATGAAACTGAGAGATGTGAAGCAAGATGGAAAGCTGATCTACATTCTCATATGGGGCTAGGCTTAAATGAATGTGTACCTTTGAAACCTGTTTTAAAAAACAATAAGAGAATTGTGACTGTTGTGTTTCCACACTTGTGCTTTGTTTTCTCTGCACTCAGTTTTGGTTCCTGGCTACTAGTGTGGTTGGTCTGCTGTTTGATTTTTTGTGTTTTACTATATGTTTGTTGTTAGACATAGTGCTATTTAACATTTTTTTCTTGTTTGAAAATAATATATATCAACAAACATCTGGAGTTGCTATGGGTACTAGAATGGTCTCAGCATTTGCCAGTTTGGTTTTATGTTGGTTTGAGAAAACTGTTCTTAATTTGGCTCTTTTTAAGCATGTGAAGTTTTACAAGAGATGCTCTGATGACTTGTTTTTTTTTTTTATTTGGCCAGATACCATCAAATACTTTGATACATTTTTAAACATATAAACCAAACTATTGAATTTCTTTCCTTTACCATTAGTGATAAAGGTTAACAGTGTCAATTTTTTAGATGTGAATATTACATTAAACACTGCTAGTCTTCACTTTATAAATAACTTACTTAGAAAGAAGACCTTTGTCAATAATTATTTTCATTTTAGTAGTCAACATCCACATTTTATGAAATATAGCATTTTAAAGGGAAATTAGTTACATTAAGTAAGCTAATAAATGATGGCACTATGTTCTGTGAAGAAATTTAGAATTTAGTATGGATGTTTGTCAGTACAGGATGTATTAGGGATAGGTTCGACCAGATTAGAAGAAGTTAAAAATAATAGAGCTGCTACATTTTCCTCTATTCTTTTCAGTGGTTTCACAAAGAAAGAATGTTTGGGTTCCAATATGAATTGTGGTAACAGTGACGGATGATGCCAAGCCTCTCCTGTTCCTAGTAGTATAGATTCTAGTGACATAAGAAATATTTTAATACACAATTGGAAAGTTATTTTAGGAAACAATGATTTGGTCAGAATAGTTAGGCATAACCCTGTTATATCATGGTAAGGAAGGAGACCACACGGTTTATGGAGTTGTAAGGCTTTCCTTTATTAAGAGCCTCCAGGTGCGCACCCATGCTTCTTCACACAACTTCTGCAAGTCATCTACTACACAGAACCAACAAGTTACCAGAGAATATAGAACCAACAGTACATGCTGAATTACAGTACAACAACCACATTACCAGCCCGAATACTACATTCCTCCCCTTTTAAGCTAAGACATACTGTCTTACATAAGCAAAACTAGGGAACAAGTTCCACAATGCATTTAATCATTTACTTGTAAATAACAGGCTAGTTATTAACTGGTTACCATACCATCTACTATTCTTTTAAGGCTGGTAATCTATACATGCACTTTTGTTAACATTGATAGTCCTTCAAGTAACTAGGTTTAACCAGCACACGCGTGGTACCACCTTAGGTGACTCTGGTGTCACTTTTACCACTTCAGGTATCGGTGTGTCCTTCCCTGGAACAGTTGGATCTTCAGAAACCTCTCCTTCCACGTTCTGGCAGTCTCCCTCAATTTGCGATCCTCCTGCCACTGCGAGCCCTGGTTCCGCACTTAACGGTAGTTCTGAGGCTAGCAGTTCCATGGCATCGTTCTTCTGTTGAATTTGGTCTACATGTCTCTTTACCCAGAAATCTCCATTCAATCTCACCTGGTACGATAATGGTCCAGTACTCTTGACAATGAACCCTGGAATCCACTTAGGTCCATAACTGAAATTTCATCACTGCATCTCCTTCCAGAAAACTTTTTGCCTCCACTGTGGGTCCTCCACCTTAGCTCGGACATTTGGATACACTAGATCCAAGGATCTCAAGCAACATCTCGGCAGGTGACGTGGTAGATTGTGGTGTTAGTTGAATAACACCCTTGATACTTTTGCTGCTAAACTTCCTTCCTTTTCATCATGGCTTTAAAAGTCTGAACAGCTTTTCAGCACAACCATTTGTAGCTGCATGGTAGGGTGCTGATGTGATATGTACGATTCCATTTTTCTCAGAAAACCTTGAACTCTTCACTGAAACGTGAAGCATTATCGGATACAATAGTCTCAGGCAGTCCTTGACTACTGAAACTCCTCCTCAAGCATTCAATGGTAACGAGAAGTGGGTGTCTTGACTTGATAAGCATCCATCCATTTCGAATGAGCATCCATGATTATCAAAAACATGGCCCCATGAATGGTCCTGCATAATCTATATGAAGTCTCTGCCAAGGTCTACTCGCCACTCCATGGATGTAGTGGCGCCGCCACCAAGTTGCGATGTTGTTGACATGTTTTACACTCATTCACAACGACTTCAATCTCGTGGTCCAACTTTGGCCACCAAAATAACCGGGCTAAGGCCTTCATTCGAGTAATGCCCACATGACCTTGGTGCAACTGCTGTAAAGTGCCCTTCTTCCTGGGACGGAATTATCACTCGTGCCCCACAATACGCATCCATCTTGCACACTCAGCTCTGTTTTCTCACTTCATAAGGTGAAAAACTGGATCCGTTGTTGAACTGGCCAGCCTTGCTGGACCCACTGAAACACTCTAGCGGTCTTTGTGTGTCCAAACTCTCAGTTCCTTAGCAGACACCAACGTTATGTCTTCCATCATCAAAACTCGGTCCTCCTTCCTCTTCTTGGATAGGCCCTGGCATTGGCAAAGCGACTTAATCGTCTGCATTACTATGGTGTTTTCCAGGCTTATAAACAATCTCGTATTCATAAGCTCTCAACGTTACAGCCCATCTCTGAATGCGAGGAGAAACCATCTGCGGCACTGCCTTCATCTCGTTGAACAATGACAACAAAGGCTTATGATCCGTGCAAATAGTAAACTTCCTCCCATAGAGGTATTTGTGAAATCGCTTGATTCCAAACATGACAGCTAAACCCTCTTTATCTAACTGAGAATAGTTTGACTCTGCTTGTGTCAAAGTTCGTGACATGAACCCAATGGGTCTCTCTTCTCCATCTGGCATCCGGTGTGCCAACACAGCCCCTAATCCATAGGGTGAGGCATCACATGACAAAATTAAGTCTTTGTGACTATCGTAGTGCACCAAAACCTCTGAAGATTGCATTAGTTCCTTTGACTGTTCAAATGCTCTGTCCTGTTCCTTTTTCCACGACTGAGCCTCCTCTTAAACCTTTATGTAAAGGAGCTAACAGTGTTGACAGATTTGGCAGGAACCTGTTATAATAGTTGAGTAAGCCTAAATAGGCTTTCAGTTCTGTAACATTTGTGGGTGCTGGTGCCTGTTGAATGGCTTCCACTTTATTTGGCAGGGGTGTAGGCCTGATGCATCCACCTTGTAGCCCAGGAATTCTGCTTCCGTTGCCATGAAAGCACACACTTCGTTTCACCCCTAAACCTGCCTCCTCGCAGTCGACTCAGCACTCATTCCAGCGTCTCAGATGCTCTCTCTGTATTTCCCCCATCAACAGGATATCGTCTAAATACACAGCCACCTTTGGAATTCCTGCCACTAGTCCCTCCATTATTCTCTGGAAAATAGCTGGACTCGAGGAAACCCCAAAGGGTAACGATTGACTTGGAACAAACCTTTGTGTGTGTTCAGGGTAACATCGTCTTTGACCCTTCTTCCAGCACTACTTGTTGATATGCCTGACTGAGGTCCAGTTTACTAAACCTTTCACCTCCGACAACTTTTCAAACACATCCTCCACCTTGGGCAAAGGATACTGCTCCAGCGACTTGGTTCACTGTTAACTTGTAGTCACCACAAATACGAACAGTACCATCTGGCTTTAACACTGGAACAATTAACTTTACTGGTTCAATTATACCTTGCTTAGTGAGTCTCTCTAACTCAAACTCAACTTTCTTTTCATCGCATATGGTACAGGACGGGTTTGTAAAATCTTGGCGCTTTCACGTGTATCTTTGCTGGTGGACCTCCAGGTCCCCAGTTCCTCTTTAAATACTTCTTCATTATTTGCTAGCACCTCTTGCAAGGTCAGGCCCGGCTGTTCTACCTTATGGAGCTGTAGGCAGTCCATGTTTAGCTCCTTTAACGTTTGGTCCCTTACCTGCTACCACCATGACTGGCAACTCTTTCACTTGGTCTTTATATTTTACCATTCCCAAGTACCATTAGGGAACTATTTCACCCGTAGGTTTTCAAAGTCACTGTACAGTCCTGCAGCTTGCCATAACTTCCCATACTCAGAACTGTGACACTACACCCCCTGCACCATTTTACCATTTAAGTCCAACTGGGTTTTAATGGGATCAACTCTTTCCACTTGGCCTTTGTCACGTTAAACATTGTGAACACTTCTTTGGTTGGTTTATCTGTAACTTCACGATGTGGTGTGCATATTATTTTTTGGTTTCCTTCCTTTCCATCATACTGCTTTTTCCTCCCCTTTTTTTTCTTTACATGGCCCTTTTTCCAAGCATGACATTTTACAGTTGTTCTGTGACAAATGTTCACCTCCACACCTGTAACAAGCATACTGACCAGACTTCCTGCTCCATAACCACTTTATGCATCCTGCTTCCAACCCCTTCCTTTCTGTTGTAAATCACGAATGTCTTTAGTCGCTGTCTCTATGGCCTGTGCCAACTTCAAGGCCTTTTCAAGCGACAAGTCAGGCTCCGCTAACAATCCAGTCTGTCCCCATAATCACAATGTTGTGCCAGTTCCTCAATACTGGACATACTCCATTACCGTTTCATTAGCCCTTCTAGTCCTTGAATTTAACTTGAACCTCTGGACTATTGCACTCGGCTTTGGGTTATAATGTGACTGAAGTAAACTCGTCAACTCTGTGAACGATTTGTCCCCGGTTTATCGGACTCAATAAGTTCCTCATCAGACTCCATTATCTGGTTTGCCTCAAAAATGTTCCAACACTTCACAATACTCCTCCCAGGTCTGTGTCTGACAGTCGTATGCAACTAATGACCCCAACATGGAACCCGACATCACCCCAGCAGGCCCCGTCTCTTCGTCATCCGACATGAGAACTAGCTCACCAGGTTACTGCAGCGCGGACGGAGGCATCCCATCATATGTTATATCGTGGTAAGGAAGGAGACCACACGGTTTATGGAGTTGTAAGGCTTTCCTTTATTAAGAGCCTCCAGGTGCACACCCATGCTTCTTCACACAACTTCTGCAAGTCATCTACTACACAGAACCAACAAGTTACCAGAGAATATAGAACCAACAGTACATGCTGAATTTTACCAGCCCGAATACTACAAACCCAAAATTTGTTCACAAAAGGCACATGAATTTAAAAGCATTGTTAGAAAGACAGCAAGTTTCTTGTGATTCACTTTTATCAGGCCCTTTTGGCACCAGTCCTTGTTTTAGTTGTAAATATTGTAAGCTTACTAATTCAGCATATACTGTTTTGTTTTGTTTTTTTTTTTTTTGAAGCAGTTAAACAAGAAGCTACTTTAACTGTAAATCTGTAGGTATATTGTATTTAGTAATAGCTGTAGATGTGAAAGTTTCTATGTGGGTAAAAACCACTAGAATGTTCTCACAGAGAAGTTGCAAACATATTACAGCTATTACAAAGAAAGATTATGCTAACACTTTGGCTAAGCATGCATCTGTGTGTTTAGATTTCAAAAAATGTATTTTTTTGTTCTTGACGCAGTTGATCTGTCAACTTTTATTGATCAGTACAATAATGCACTCGAATGTAAAGAGCTGAGATGGCAAATTGCTTTGGCAGCTGACAAATAACCAGGATTGAATTACATTATTATTAAATGCTAGTTAAAAAGTAAATTATTTTAATTTGTTTAGAGTGTACTAATTTTTTAATATAAGATGAATATTTCAATTTATGGTTTTAAATGGTTTAAATGATTGGTTGTTGGGTTAACTGTCAGGTGGGATTTATGTCATCTAATACTGAATGTATTTAAGGAGGAGTCGTAAAAGATTAATTATTTTCTGATGAAGTTCTTGTTGAAATAAAAGAACAAAAGTACCTCTTAATATCGGGTGGTCTCATCACTTTTTTGGACATTTGGGGAGCTTTTTTCATTGTTTCTGAATAACTTAGTTGGCATGTGAAGATAGTTTGATAAATACTGTACTCAGTTCTTTTCATTGCTATTTACACACCTGAGTGCCAATGGGCAGCACTTCACATGAGCAGCCCATGCCATACTTCTAAGGAGAATCTTTTATTCTGCCAATAACCTTGTAGAAATGGAGTCTATGTAATACTTGCTTTCTTAACAGCATATAAAGGGATACAGGACTGCTACATTTCACACCTTAAACTGCCATTATGAACATTTGCAATACAGTCATATTTTAGTCAGCCCACCACCTGCCATGTAAATGAGATGCCCATTGCTGCACAAATAATGGAACACATGACAGTTGGTGTGGGCACAAACAATGTGACATTTTTCTCTGCTTCTTCTAGGTGAGACATTATAGCTGGAGAAGGAGAGGGTACTTTTTCTTTCAGAGGCCAAAGGTGATGTGTGGAAGAGACAAAAATATATTTTTTTTAATTCTTCAATAAAGATTACAGAAAGAGGCTCTTGCAAGAGGGCTATCAAAGGCCTCATTGCAAGACTGAGGATTGGAATAGATTGGCCCATGCTGTCACCCATACAACTGACATCCTACTCACAGAGAACAGTGCCAATACCATAATAGTGATATAAGGCATAGGCATCTCGACCTCCTAGATCAATGGGAAGATGAAGTTACAGACCAAGCACCATCTATATACTGTAAGTACAACGTATGTGATGTACACATGCAGACTCCCAGGGCATGCATCTATAGAACTTACACACTGCTGTTTATGCCCCCTGAAGCTAGCAGTTGCCCATGAAAAGAACAAACCATTTGGACAGCATCGTGGTCAGTATGTTTGCTTCATACTGTACAGGTTGCAATGTTTACAATCTATTCAATTAGCATAGACTGGAGTTTCATGTAGTTTACGTGCCAGCTTCCATAGGTCAAAGGTAACAGTATGACTGTTGGATAGTATTAATTCAAGCCCCACATTGTCACTTGGGATCTAATTTGAAGTGTCTGTTCTATTATAGTACCTACAAGATTAGAAGGTAGAAAAATGTGTGAGCTACATATTCCCATTGTATAATTGCCTCCACTTGGCCTATTTATCAGTATACTTGGTCAGATGATACTCTCAGTTTGACTTCACCCTTCACTTGTAGATGTAGCACAGCATATTAGGTCTGTGCCCTGTGCATTGGGTGTGACTTGGTTCCCACACTCGGTTGTGTACTGTCCTTCCTCATTTGAGAAGTGTGTTTGTACTTTGCCCCCATTATAGTACATGTGAGAGGAATATATATGTCTAATCAGCATTTTTTTACTTTATTCATATACATTAGTCTCAGATATCCCATTACACTCATTTGTGTGATAATGTGTGTCGGTTTGATTCCCACACTTGGTCCTCAGTCATTTGTGATGTGTGTTTGTAGTTTACCTTTACTGTAGTACCTGCGAGGGGAATGCATATCTCTAAGCAGCATTTTCCTTTGTACATAAACATTTAATCTCAGACATCCTATTACTATTTGTTGAATTACATAGTTCATTTAGGTTGTACAACTAGCTTAATATGTTAAGGCTGTGTTTTTTAGAATGCAGGTAATGATGGCTGTGGGTTCAAGTGCTCTCTCTGTTATGCCTGATAACAGGCCTTGGTAAAATGAGAAGTGTGCTTGTTCCTTCAAGTGTAGTACATGTAACATTATCATAGTAAAAATGCATATCAGCTTCATTGTTTCTCTACTTCTGTCTCCCCCATCCTTGTCACTATGTTGTGTATTACGCCCATTTATCTGATGTATTATTTTGTTTATTTCCATTTATTTTACTACTACATGCAGCAGAAGCATCAAGACCAGACCTGCACCCATTCCTTCAGAAAAGCCTGTCAGCTCCCACAGTTGACAGATGAAGTGCTACCACCACCACTACTAGAAGTAGCCAGCACATCTGGGTCCAAGCCTACCACAGTTGCCTCCATGGCTGCTGCCCTACCTGCATTGCTCACTACATCTAGCCCTGCACCAGATGCTGGTACTGTTGTACCCATCAGTAACAGTGCAAGTGGAGGTGACAACTTTGTCGCCCATCAGCAGCCAGCAGACATAGTTGGGGAGATCATCAACAGGAGGTTAAATGCATGCATTTCCACAGGTTAGATGCATGCATTTCCACAGGACGGACATCCACCAGTGCTTCATTGAGCTGTGTCTCTGCCAGTCCTGGTTCCATCATATAAGCTAGGATCCACTGGAGTAAGTACCCAGGGTGTTGAGTAAGCTCCCACTGGTTCACAACTGGCAGGGCTAGCAGCTGTAGTACCTTATCCTATCCCATCCCTCATTCTGGTGTTCCCCTTCATTGTGTGTCGTTGCCCACTCCTGCTTGTTCACAGTCCTCCCCCTCAGTATTATCTTCCCTATGTTTGTCTGATGTCCCCTTCCCCACTGTGCTCCCTCTGCCCCTCCCTCATTGTATCTCACCCCTGTCAGGCTTGCCTGTCTTCTCTTGCTACCTACCCTAAACCTTTTACCTTCCTTTTATTTCCCTTACTTCCTTCCCCAAATTACCTTTGTCTTCATTCATAAAAAATGGGCCCTGTCCCACAAATGTCATTTAAGCTTCCAACTCACTTCTCCTTCTTGCAGCTACTGTGCCAGTTGGATCATGCAGAACACTGTCCATGTGTGTGTACAACTGATGAGAACAAATCTAGGTAGCTATGTTTCACACATCAAATTGCTATGAAGAATCACTACCATACACTACTTAAAGTGTGCTTTTCTGACATTGGCTATGTAAATGAACTGAACACTTTTGCATGACAGTTGGCACATGTGAAAATGAGTGTAACAGCGGATTTTAAAGCAGTTCCCCTCTGCTAATTATTACAGTTCCAACTATGGCTTTGGAAAAAGAATTTAGATCTCAGAACAGCTATCCTGAGGAATCAAATGTCTTCCTTTACCTCATCCCCAAACATTACAGGCTGAGGCTACTTGATAAACAGTACCAAGAGCCACAGTATAAAGGAGAGGCCTGGGGAAGCCTGGCACAGGATGGTACCCTTGCCACAGACATACCATGTAATGGTGGGCAATGTTTCCATCATTGCAGTGATCTAGAAAATAGAAATCCAAACCTTCTGGATCAGTGGTTTCCAAGGTGAGGGAGCAGTCATCAGCTAAGAGTGCATGTATTGTACATACCATGCATCTACTTGGAGATTTATAATTTCACATATAACCTTGTAGAAATGGAGTTTGCTGCAATGACTGCTTTCTTAACAGCATATAAAAGGATACAGAACTGCCATGTTTCACAATTTAAAATGCCATTGAGTCATTGTAATAGTCATATTTTAGTGTAGTCCATGGCTGAAACCTCTGCATGCAAACTGCTACTGTCTGCTGTACAATGTGTAATGTACTCCCATTTCTTTCTCCAGGGCCTCTTAACAGATTGATGAAAATGCGCAGCTGCATAGAAGGAGGCTTGTAGTGTCACTTTAGACATTAGCAATCTAGTCAGTTCCCAGGGTTGCCAAATTATCAAATTTCCACAGTAGTGCTTTATTTTTAGATACTTATGAGTTACCAGCAGTGTCACAGACTGTAGATAAAATGTTACCATACAAGCAAGTTATGTTATACTCTGTCAGCTGTTTATGATCTGTCCTATAACATTATGGAGGATAGTATGCTAGGCTAATAGTTTACTGCAAGAGCAACAAATATGTTAGGAAATATTTGTTGCCCTACTATTTTGGACCATTTCAGATTTTATATGTTATCTGATAAAACCATAACTGCCTGTAAAGGGAGTGGTCAGCAAAAAGGGAGACAGGTGTCAAACCTTGCTATATACAGTATTCACACTTAGGTGGCACATTCAGAATTGGTAAATTTTCCCACCCATCCTCACATTCCTTGATCTACTTTTCAAACTTGGTGATTTTTAACCTGCCCACCCTTACTGTAAATTAAGCTTTGTAAGCTCCTCTCTTTCTACACTGCTGTTCATATCTTGTATTATTTATTTGCCTTTCTTTGTGCTTATTTTGAATACAAAAGCTATTGATTTACTTGCTCTGAATTCATTATCTAACTAGCTGTTGAATAAAGTAGGGTATTTGTGCACTCTAGCAAGCTCTTTTCTGTGTTTTAAATCAAAAGGGCTGAGGATTTTCCATCTGGTGACAGTGGGTGATAGCCTGGTCTGTTATACGTTAGGGAAACACACTCTTGAGATTCTTGCATTGTAGTTTTATTGGCCAGAGAGCTTATTAATCAGCTTAAGTTGTTTTTAGTGCCTTTAGAAATGTTGCACAATTGACTGAATCTTGCCTCATTTCCAAAGCAAAGTACTTTTATTGACTAATCACACTTTTATAAGCTGTTTAAAGTACATTGCCATTGATATCTTGAATTCATTATTACCTCTCCTTGTGTCTTTCCTTAAGTTTAAGTTTGTCAGTGGTAGCATTTCATTCTGGACACTCCTTTACTGTGCTTTTACATTATGAGGACTGGGATTATGCATCTAGTAGCAGTAGGTGTTTATCTGGTCTACATGAGTTAGGCAGCACACAAAAGGGCTCTAAGTGTAGTCATTTTATTGGCCAGATGGCTCAGTAGTCAGTTTTCTGTATTTCCATTGCTGGTATAAATTTGACACATTTACATGGAGCTGTTCACCATGCTAGTACCATGTACAGATGCAAACATTGAGAAGCACATTTTCCTTTAGAACTGCCCATAAAGCAGTGCCCCATAAAGCAGTAAGTACAGAATGAATACCCTGCGCACTGACAAGCTTAGAGCAGCTAGTTGATCACTGAGTGGTGATACTGTTAAACTCAGTATTTTATAACCTAGCCTACCTCCAACCCCTCCCAAAAAGTACCCTTAATAGCCTTCTGTTAACTTCTGTGTGCCACGCCTTTGTAGCTCACCAATTAGGGGACCGGATAACATGGATATGCAATATTCTAATTTCTCAGTAGCCAGCCTGGTAGATATGGGTATCTTGAGACACTGTAGCAATTGTTTCATATTTTGTGACAACCATTTAATCCTGAAAGTAACAGATACAGTATATGAGAGGTGGATGTACACAATGTCACTGGAGTCTAAACGTTTGAAAGAAGCACACATCACATTGTCAAAATCACACACACAGCACTCCCCACACATAGCACACAACACACATACATAGATCAACATATGCTGAGGCACTTAAATGCAATCTTCCTAAACAAAAAAGATGTCTTAGAACACCCATTAGCGAAGATAATCCTCAAGCAAACCCAAAAGCACTCAACAAAGGCAACACCTGACAACATACATACAGCCTCAATCAGTAGAGCCCCAAACAGAAAGCTCATAAGGCAAGCAAGCCCACTTCCCTGGACTCTAGTTATGGGGAATCCATTGTAAGACATGCTAATGCCCCTCTAATCAGGCTGAACAAGTAGAAGATGATGGTTAGTTGCCTATCCAGAGCCAGGATCTGCAAAATTACACATGCAGTCAAGTCACTGCACCACAGGCACCTGTATGATTCCATCATGGTCAGTGTAAATGTAAACAAGAGCTATACCTCCTTAAACTATATGAAGAGCGACATTCTAGATCTATCTATGTCTCAGGCTGGTATGAGCCTGTCATTGAGTAGCATACTACCTACAACAAGGCTGATGCCACAATAACAACAAAAGATGACCAATCTTTAACAACTGGCGGAATTTCATTTTTTTTTCTATTAAAATTCAACATGCAGTTGCTCTGTTGCCTTTCTGTTTATCTTTATGGGTAAGAACCCAGACAATGACATTTTATAGACACTTACACCAGTAATATTTCTTGAAAATTTCATTAATAAAAGTTGATTCATTTTGAACATAGAGGTTTTTAAATACAAAGAGCAAAAATAGCCAACAGAGCCAGTGTTCTGTGTACAGTCCTTCTGAAAATGTACAACAGTTTAGAGAATAATAAATTCATCTAACAATCTCGATTAAATACCTTTCCTTTCTTTTATTGTTTTCTAATTAAAATTTCCCTCAGAGCAATGTCTTAATTCTTGTCACTCAAACCCCAAAATGTATCTGCAAAATCTTACATTCCATTAATGATCATTACTGACATATAACAGCAGGTATCTGAAAAGGCAAAAACCTGTTAAAAAGAATAATACATGCAAAAGAATGTCATTCAATATCAGAAGTATACGAGTGCTTGGATATGTGTGTGTGTGTGTGTGTGTGTGTGTGTGTGTGTGTGTGTGTGTGTGTGTGTGTGTGTGTGTGTGTGTGCTAGCTAAAATCCTACATAGGAACTATTTGAATATTAAAAGCCATCTGCTACCTTAACTATCTGCTTATTCTAAAAAAAGGGGCTATGATATGTTATTTGATTTTCATAGCTATACATTATATGAATGTAGTTTTCTCTTCACATTTTTCTAAATGATGATATCTATTTCAGCCACTGCCCAGGCTACTCAAATAAATAATAAAGAAAACTGCAAGTAAATATGCAGCAGTGTTAAAATGTATATATACAAATTTGTTAATCAGATAGACACAGAATTAACAGCATAGCAATGATCCAAGTCTAAGTATAGTAACTGTCATATTCAAGTGAAATTTCAAGGAAGGAAGTAATGAGAACAGCACAGTGAGTAAAGCAATAATAAATACTGGTTAAGTATAGTACATGTCTCCATTCAGTGATGTCTGTAGGAAGCATGTGACAGGAATCATATTGCACAGCAAAATTGGTAAGGAAGCTGACACAGGAGGAAAGGTTGTATTGTGACAGGATATGTGAAAGCATTCTATGAAATGCTGTCATCTTGAAAGTTGACATTCCAAAAGAACAAAAAATGCCTGAAATTCAAAAGGTTGAACCCCCACCCACCCACTGAACTTATATATATATATCAACTCCACAGTCTCACCAACTTGAATAGAAAAAAACTCCCTAAAGAAGTGATTAATTGACAGGACACAATTATTAACTATAGTGGCAATGATTTTCTGTGAGGAAAAGCATTCAGTGTTATGCCGTGCATTTTTATTTTTGTTGATTTTTGCAGGCTACTGATGCTTGAGCAATTTCACCTCAAGCATGTGTAACGAAGCCATGTGAAACAGGCAGGGAACAATCTTTCATACATGCGTTTATCTTTCTGTGTGAAACTCATGAGGAGCCTGATATTCATGATGTCAGGAGGCAGGTCTTCCAAAAGTTTAGGGGTAAGGATGGAAAATTTATCATCAAAAGATTGAATGAGAGCAAACAAAGTAAGATCTGAAGGTTCTTTAACTGGAAGACATCTGGCATGACTGTATGAGAGAGGGTAGTCTAATGATGCTGGAGTTAATGATGGGGGAAGGTAAGAATACTGTACATATGTGATTTGAAAGCACCTGATGAGCCTACTGATTTTGCTTGGAGGCATATTCAAGTTGGGCATGAAAAATGTTCTTTTCTATTGACCCTCATGCTTTGAAAATAAGGACACAAGAGATCTTAAAACAAAAACAAGAGTAGTTAGTGTTATTCTTAATGGTGCTGATGCATATAGTCACAGACTGAGAGAAGTCTAGAAAGAGGATGGGATATTTAAAACTGGGACTGCCTCAGTATCCTTTGTGTGGGTAGATCAGGACCGCAAATAAAATTGGGGTGGAGCTAAGGTTCACACGATGAGTACTTTAATATCAATTAGTAGATTAATTCTGATGCAACTAAGTAAATGAGAGGATCAAAAAAATGACAATGTCATATCCAGGGAGAACTGAATTTGAGAGGGGAAGGTTGGAAGGGAGGGAATTAATAAAGGTACTAAAGAGGATGGGTCCTAAGACAGATCCTTATTGTACACCTCAGTGAATAAGTGCACTGGGAGATGAGAAGATGAGATAGACATAATGGTCATATTGGTAGCTTTGTATTCATCCAAATGGGACAGAAAGGGAATAAGGCAACTCATGAGTGTGTTAGAGTTCACATGCTCAAAGGCTTGGTTAAGATAATGAGCGTGGTGTCAGTTGTGTGACTATGGCTAACGGAAGTCAGGATAGACTCAAGTGATAAGAGAGCAGTGATGCTGCTTCTACAATGAGTAATTTCATGCTTGTGCCTGGCTAATAAATTAGGTTTAGTCAGGTAGTCAAGATTTTACCTATAGATATTTTTTTCAAGTTTTTTTTTTTTTGGCAACAATAGCAACTAATGAGATGACCATAAAGGCAACAGTAATTTCAGAAAGTTTTGTTTTGGGAATGAGCAACTGTTCTCAGAGATACCAAAGTATTTTTACATGATTTATATGCATGGCAAAATGAATGTAATGATTTATCTGAACCACTTTTTGTTACCTTGGACATCAACTCGATATTTACAGTAACTCCCAATAATACTGGAGTTGAGAGTGTTTGGATGTTTCTTACAAGGCTGAGTGGTATGACCAACAATAGGGTGAGCTGATACTAGAAAATAATGTTTTTATATTTCAGGATGATTTTTACCTGCAAAATGTTGATGTTGCATTGAGGATGGCATTTGCTAACTCCTATGCAAATGCCATCCTTGTCCAGTGGGAGTTTGAGTTTGTACACAATAACAATTTATATTTTGACAGTTTCATTTTTTATAGATGTTTTGTTGATGATATATTTATTTTATGGAAAGGTACTCCAGATAGTTTTGATAAGTTTTTAAAATATTTGCACAGCACGACGTCCTATTTGGAATTCAAGTGTACTTATTCTTATTCTTCTATTGATTTCCTAGATGTCACTATTAATAAAGATGGACTAGGTTTTGAAAGTAAGATATTTAGGAAACAATGTAAAAGGAATAATATATATTATATAAATCGAGTATGCATCCAAGACATATCCCTAGGAATATTATCAACGGACAGTTGTTGAGAGAGTTGTGCCTACATAGTAATCATTTATTAGCTAAACAAGCTGTTGCTGCAGGTGAAAAACAGTTAGTTTCTAGAGGCTATTCTGTATCTGACATCAAGAGGATAAGTAAGTTTGTGTTGTCACATAGAGATACTGTTGCGAAACCTTATTTTGGTGTTCATGATGTCAGTTCAGATCTTAGTCCTGCTAGACAACATCAGAATAACTTACGATTAGTTTTTACTTATTCTAGTGGTACAACAGATATGTCTGATATTATTAAGAAATATTAGCCAGTGTTGCTAGCCAATGAAGAGATTAGCCAGATAGTAGGCCCTAGACCAAAGTTTGCATTTAGGAATAACAGATCTCTTAAGTGACAGCTGTGCTGTAAGAGTTGTAAAACACTAAGTAATGTTATTCCTTCAAAATGTATACACATCTTTCCATGTAGAGGCTGTTCAGCTTGTACGTATGTATGGACTACCAGTCATATTGCTTGCCCTATTACCAAATGTCGCATTGATTTTAATTTTTATGCAGGCTGTAAAATTGAACATGTGATCTATTATGCTGAGTACTCCCTCTGTCAAGCTTACTATGTTGGTAAAAAAAATCGTAGTTTTAAGGAGAAAATACTCGAACATGTTAGTTATAGTAGGAAATTGGATTAACTCAATGCACTAGCAAAACATGTTATCAAAAAAGGTACAGGACATAAGTTTAAGTTCACAGTCTTAGAGGTTATGACTATTAATGCAAGAGGGGGACTTTAAATCTAGAACAGAATGTGTAGAGTTACACTGGATAATTCGGTTTAAATCTGACACTTTTCCTGGTTTAAATGGCAAAGTGATTTGAAACCCATATTAAGGACTAGGAAGCTACCTCATTAGTTTTAACATTTTATTGATTAAATTTATATTTAAATGTTTTATTTTTTGTGAGCTGAAATATTTTGAAGTTTTTACTACTGAATTTTATAGTATTGCATGTTTAAGATGTGTTGTTTTACGTTAATGCTGATTCCTTAATGCTTTCTGACATCACTGTTTGACTGTTTAAATATTTTTTGGCATTTTTTTATCAATGGCCTGATGAATCTACAGTTATAGTGAAAGCACTTACCTCATTAAACTTTATTTTTTGTATACATCCGTATGGTGGTTGGATTGTTGGACTGCTTATATTCTTTACATTGGATTTTACAGTTCCAAACTTTACCTGTGAGCTCTATCTGTTTTTTACTACTACATCATTCTGTATTGTTGGCACTGTACTGTGGGTTATTTATATATTACATAGAAAGTAGATATGGTCTAGGATGACATTTCTGCAGAATGTAATAAACCAAGGGGAAAAATTCCTGAACTAGGGTCTCCTTGGTGTGAGAGTCTTATCAACAAGTTTGCCTGTATCCCTTGGAGAAATGTTTTCTGATGCAGAAAGGAAGAAGATAAGAAGTCTAAGTGAGATGTATTGGAATTTGGTGTGAGTGGATGATTGAAAATGTAAATTTTGCTTTCAAATTATCAGCTAAAAGGATCATGCTAATGCGGATAAATTTCGATTTATTCAAATTTACTTACATATTGCCAATTTCAAGATAGAGTTCTAGAGGATTTTCTAAGAGATAAGATTATTTCTCAAAATGTATTTTATTACAACCTTTACCTTAGAAAACTTTCCAAAACTTTATAAAACATACAGTGATAAGTAACAATGAAAGATATCCGGTTAATAAGAAATGTTAGCTATCTAATAAATCTATGTACATGTAGTGGTAAACCACAAACTGGAAAAGTTAGACCTTAAATAACTAATACAACTAACGATGTGCAATTTCTATGATAGGGATGAATCTGCAGAGAACTGTACAAGACCAGTAAGTAATATTAGTGTTCATTTAAAAGTTACCCATGATACTCTTAGCAAGTTCTGACTCACTGTAATATTTAATTTTCAAAGTATATCTATATTTATATCTATGACTATATTGATATATATGTCTATCGATATAGATATAGATTTAATATCTGTAGTAAAAATCACCATGACATTCGTTGAAGGTTGTGCGTTAGACCCGGCAAGCCAGCATGTAAAACTCTACTGCCAATCATTAGCGGACCGGAGTTCCACTGTGGCGACCCCTAACCGGGAAAAAGCCAAAAGACACAAACAAACAAACAAGCAAAGTAAAAATCACCATGACAATATATGGTAATGTAATGCAATGGGAGGAGTGTGTATATAGAAATATTATTGCATTTAGGACAATGAAAGTCAGAGGATAAGATTTATGATTATTCCCAATATTCTGTATTTTGCTGTTTAACTAATTTGCTTTTGTTTCTTATTTTAAGTTCTTTGATGGATTTAATGACAACTACTTTGGCATACCCCATGATATTTTGGATATGTCTATCCAGTTTTGTGTTAAATAATCCCCAGGATTCATGAAGCTCGGCGCAAGGCTGGCGTTAGGCTTCCGCCGACCGTGTAGCATGAAGATGGAGCAGTAGTGCCAAATGCATATTAATGAAGGTGCGCTGCCACCACAGCCACGTGCATAGGAAAAGAGTCGAAGTGCCGCATGGAGGCATGGAAATGTCAGCTGTCGACGTGCAACCTAAAATGCTTGCATATAACAATTTGCAAGCAATAGTAATCACATCTGTCAGTGTCCGTGGATACTGAAACGTATGCAAAGCATGCAAGACAGTTCCTGTGAAGACAAAATGAAGAAGCAAACACAAATGCACGGTAGGGAATAACGGGTCCCTATCCCTCGAACAAATGACATTGAAAACCGTGTGCCCATAGTCCAACGCAGTGTAGATAGTTATACCAAGTGGAAGTGAAATGCATCATATGTTAGCGCGCCGCCAATAGGTACATCCAGCCCAATGGTCAGGGTCACCAGCTGACCCATATTGTGAGGGAGAGTACACAGCTGGGCAGATGTGTCCATAACAAAAAACATGATAAATGTAAATATCTAGTGACCGTATGACAGAATTATATCCTACAACACATGTAATAGTCACATACAATAGGTATGTCCGTATTTAACATACCATATGTGACAGGAAATAGAATAAGCATTTAAATGAAACATTAGGAGCATATAAACTGCTACAATAATAAGGTAACATGTAGGCTGAAAGGAACAGTATTATCCGTAGCATTGACTGTGGGTATGTGTTGTCCAGTACAATCGGATATGTGTCCGGAATATATCCCATCCTGGACATAGGAAAAGGTGGCATCCTACCAATGATTAGAACAGTCAGCCAAAATTCGCACATCTGCAGTCCAAGCCGTACTTGTCAGGATGTGTCACAGTTGAACGGGTATTACCCGGGTATACCAACCATGTCATGAAAGTTAAGTATGGGTGTGTACCTATGTGCGTGAGGTATAGCATGTGGAAGGTGAAACATGCCAGGGTAGTCCACACAACCATACAGGTACCTAATATATGTAGGGTATGCAGTGTGTTACCTTGACCGTGTCATGGGCCATCAACCAAAGCAGTGATGGATGGAGTGTCAGGAATATGTGTGTGGGGGGGATGGGTAATGGTATAATCCTCAAAGGTGAGACTGTGTCATATGCAGAATAGGTGAACTGGAGGTGTATGAGGGAGCAGCGGGTGAAGCAGAAGGAAACACAAACAACATGTATACACATCTGCAATACAACCAGACAGGCCATACTGTAGAACACAATCCCACAAACATATGAATATTAAAATGTGCGATACAAATGTACAGAAATGTCACCGGCACATACCCACAGATTGGTCCTGATGGAACTGGCCATATCAAATGCAACACACCTGGATGCATAATGGACTACCCAGCATCCCCTCCACAGCACACAACCCGCCCCCATACCTGAACGTGCATCAAATCCAGCTATACTTGGCCTACTAGTTTGGCACAGCCACATCTACACATATGTAGTAGGTAGTGTCACCCTAGGCAGTTTCAGGATTGCAAACTATGTATCCCTTGCATGTAAAACCCTCAGCACATTTTTGTAACGCCAGAAGAATGGTTGGTATCGGTCTTGTTAAATTTTTGGATATCCCTCATGGGATAAGTAACCTGTGTAAACATTAGAATGGGTATCAAGACACGATGTCCAGTCCTGTAGACATCTGGACACAAGTTGGAATGTGCAGTATTGGTGCACGAGACTGTCCAGCCCTAGATAGTCATGCAGAACCTACTACCCAGGATCAAGCACCTGCCCGTGATGCACGTGTCCCGACACGAATAAGCGAGAGAATATATTGCACACATTCGCATAGTGGCACATGGAAAAAGGGTAATGAAGGCACTGACGTAAACAGAATACCCCCTGATCCACTGTGTCAGGGACAATTACTGTGTGGGTAGATGTGACCTGACCAACAATGATACAATGCCAAATGTCCTGTAATTGTAGGAAATAACTATGTACCATACTGCATGTAACAGTTGCCTAAAGCGGTCACGTCAGGATAGAATAAACATAATTCATACAAGAAACAAGCTAACAACTAAAGTGCTAAAGGTATAGGCTCACAGCTAGGAAACTAATGAATGTTCTAAACCTGCACTGACCATGGGTATGTGTTGGCCTAAACAATCTGGTGTCCCCAGAATATATCCCAACCTGTACACATGACAATGTCAACCCTACCAATGGTCAGTGCATTCGCACAATAACTGGCCAGCCTCTTAACCACTCACAAAGCCAGTGACCTTTAGAGGAAAGATGTTGAATGAGAATGATTACTTACAAGAATGAAGAGTAATAGATGCATTTAACTGCAGAAAATTAGTAGTTTTACGAATCTCTCAGCACGTCCCAAGTTAATAGTACTAATATGGTAGAAGTGTCCATGATTGTCCCTAAGTTGTCATAGCCTTGTCCCTATCATTGTAGAAACGAGTACCCAAGTATCACAGAGGTCCGTACATATATGTACACCAACCAACTGTCACATCTGTTGACAGGACTATTGCATACCTGTAGTGAATTTATAACTGATGTCCAGAATAATATTCATTGTATCTATAAATGAATGAAATAGTCAAATGGGAAGGGAAACACGTGGAACCCAGTGGATATAGATATGTAAGGAACACCGAAAGACGAAAGCAAACATAAGGGTTGTGAAGGGAATGTAGAGCAAGTAAGGAATTATAAAGTGCTTGCAGCGTATGTCAGATAAAGCTACACAAGTGTGAGTAGAGCACCGCTATTCACACCAGAGGCAGGGTTATACCAGTGGCCATAACATCGTTGAAGTGCTATGTCAACATTGTAAACAGACGGAATGTAGTACATGTTGCGACCACCTACACTTGTAACCCACAAATCGTTCATAATCCATAACATCAGGAAAGGCACGTATGTGCAAATATGAATGGATGGTGAGCCTGTGAATACACGAGGCGGTACAAAATGTGTGTAGGACCCCAACGGTCTGGAGAGGGCAATGTGTAACGGTGTGTCATGGCTGCGATAACAGGTGTATAATGGCTGGTATGCATGGAAACTCAACATGGGTGTGCTGGAGAAACTATGGATATGCGATTATGGACACAGGAGTGCTAGGGTATGTTGCGCCGGTTGCAATGGAGCGGCCCGTGGAGGTCAACTAGTACATAGGTGCGATTCCCAGATAGAGCGTCGTCTGCGTGGAGACATGCGTGAATGGGCGTATCGTTGTCGGACGTTGTGCATCAGGGCTGGCAGCCCAGCATGTAAAACCTAAATGCCACCCATGAGCAGAACAGAGTTCTGCTGTGACAACCCCAAACCGGGAAAAGCAGAAAGACACAACTACATGCAGACATCAATATGCTGACATACAATCTCAGTAACACAAACACTCATTCTAGTAACATTAATAATATGAATGTGCACAGAAACAAACACAGTAGCAGGAATAACAGGCTGCAGATATGAGTAATAGGTCGAATGACACTATCACATCACACTTATCAGCGGCACCCCAGACATGAAAAACGTGCGACATTTGCCCACTGTATAATGTGCAGTATGCTGATTACAAGTTCACCGGAGTGAAGTGTCGGTGTCATAATGACTAAGGCAATAGTATGCTGTTGAAGCAGAGATAAAACCCAATGCGCATGTGTAAGTGTCTATGTCCGGGAAATGTATAGGTTAACGGTCACACAGATGTATATATAGATAAAAACGTATATATACATATATATATATATATATATATATATATATATATATATATATATATACACACACACACACACACACACACACACAAAGATATACAGATATATATATATATATATATATATATATATATATATATATATATATATATATATAGATATAAACAAACAACAGGTATTGATATATACATATACACACAAAACAAATATGTCATTGTAGAAATACACATGTACATAACTAGGTTACTTTACAGCAATTAGGGGTAACATATATACAGCCCGGGCATATGTGACTGGGAGGTCCAATAAATAAACGTTGTACCCCTCACACCGCCAAGCTAGGCCGGTCAGACATACAGACAGGCAATAAAGATTACTACACTGCTGCTGTCCAAAACACCAGCAGAAAAGTAGAAGTGGGAGAGATCTGCAAGGTCTACACTTTAAACATGGATAATGGTGTCCCTTGCGAGACCCCAAAAATTCAGTGTATGTGTCAACCTGGTTTCATCGATGCGAGCAGTATGTAGGTGTACATGGAACAGAGGCAATCTTTGCTTAACATACAAGGCCATGTCAAACCCAGAGCTGTTGGACATGCTACACTTAAAGAAATCCCAATCCCTCAGAGCCACACGCTCCAGGGATCTAAACCTTGTCATCACAATAAACAAAACATGCTGGAGGGATAAGTTCCTGACCCAGAGACTCCCCAGACTCTGGAATAGATTGCCCATACATGTCAAGCAGAGTGCCTCTTTGGTCCTCTTCAAAAGGAACCTTGATGATTGGATGGGAGAAAGGAAATTCACCCCAGGGATCACGTCACTCACCCTGCTAGACAGGGGTCCAGGGAAGTAAATAGTGTGGGAAGAAATAGCCAGGGAATTGTTATGGCTAGGCTTGTATAGGCCCTAGGGCTGATAGCCTAGTACCAACCTATGAACCTATGAACCTATGAACAGTAGGTTGTGCAAGTGTGATAATACATGGGTTGACAAAACATATGACATGTGTCCCAAGACAGGGAGAGTGGGCAATGTGTAGGGGTGTGCTCATACCCCAGCTGCGCTCACAGTAAGTATATGTCATGAGTGCTGTAGAGGGGTGCCAGGTAGGTGGACCATGGATATGCAATAATGGGCTTAAGTGTGCAGGTGCTGGTTGGTAGAGATGTAGTAGGCCCGCCCAGTAGAAGTCATTAATATTCCTATGTGGGCATAGCAGACGCCTATACGTCCCAAACCTGAAGAGCACATCTACCGGATATACTGTAAACCATCGGGGGAATACATAGAGACCAAATCAGTGCCGTGTACCCAATTGGCATGGACATCCATAGTTATGAATCAGAATGTAACAAAGTCCAAATAAACACTTCCAGAACTAGTGATATTAGGTGGACAGGTGGCGGAATACAGGTAATGACAGATGACACATACGAGTTATAAATGGCATTTACCTCGACAAACATGAATGAATACATATGCTCTGTGACTGTCAATGTGTCTGGTTAATAGAACCAATCATCTAAATGTGTCCCACAGGGTGTTATGCAGTGTTCCTGATACAGTGTTCATTCTCCCCCATTGGTATGTGAGGTCTGCTAGTGACAGAAAGTGCATAATTTGATGACCACCTCAGGTAGATGATAGCATAATAGATGGTTCCACACCCATACGCCTGTGAGTGACACACCCGTCTGGGCAGTTGTGTCCTGCAAAATGAATGTTATGGCACATGGCCTGTGAGTTTGGGAAATGGTTAGACATACCCGATACTGTAGTCATGTAGTCCGTTGTAATACGCATCACAAGGGATCACACACACCCAGCGTGAGTGACAAATGTAAGCAGAAATGTTGGTCAGCGAGCGGCTGTAAGTGTGTTTGTCTACCAGTATGCCAGTAGTGCACTGTCAAAGAAATGTGGAGTCTAAACAGGTAAAAGGTGCTGTAACCAGAGATCAGCAGTGCTTAACACTGTGCAAACCCATGCACAACTGCACCCACCTGCTGGAATGTGCCTTACCCATTCCATATCCAAAGGTGTTGGTCTGTCCACAAACAAAGAACCGCCCTATTCACGTGTTGGTAGCAGTACCCTGTGCACAGCACATAGCTCATGTGAATTAACAATAGACCATGGCATATGTACAGACAATAGACCACACACACACACCATGTAGCACAGTCATCCAACAGTATAGCAATGCACTGGCAGATATGTCCGGACCACTGGTGTATGCATGCCGGGCCGTCCTGTGTGTCAGTGTGTGAGCATGCCCAGTATGACTGTTATGCATGTTGTCGACTGACATTACCATCATACCGTCATGTGTGTGAGCATGCCAAGTATGGACAACTGTATCACGTGTGTCACATGTCCAGATAGTCAGTACTGTGTTGCCGACCCCTCTGTTCTACACAGACAGGTGTCATGCTGTGTCTGCAGGGTAGCTAATGGTCATGTGGCATTGACAGTTGCTACATGTCTGCATAGCGTGGGGGGACATCCAACCGCATCCACAGTCCTACACAGCACCGTGGGTGGAGCACATGACTCTCACATGTGTAGGTTGGATGGGGGGCACAGCTGACAGTTGTACACATCTGCCGCTACTGTACTGGTATGCCAGGTACTCCATGTCAGTGTGTGGACCTACCTAAATTGCCAGTTGGAGGGATACCAATGTACGTCAGATCCCAGTGTGAAATACCAGCACAGTGGTGTTGGACGTCCTAGCTTTCACAACCTACATCAAACCACCTGGCCTGCTGTAGTCTGTGTGTGTCTTTGGGGGTTGGGGTCATTCATTGGGCATATCCATAGGCCATTGTATATCATTTGTCTGTAGTGATCCACACCTGTCCAGCTGCATGGAACGTGTGTGGGTTGCATGGACAAACATGATGTTCATCCCATAACCTGCAGTGGGTTAGGACACCCTATGTACTACTGGCTACCATTGTGACCCCTGTATGTGCTACAGATGTCATGGTGCCACTATGGATGTGTACTGTCTGCTGCCCTAACAGTTGGCCACCAAAGTCTCTTGTATGCTCACATACATACTATAGCAATGGATAAATACACATTCTAATACAACTGCCAATTTTTAGGTCGATAGACATACCCTGGGGGTGTTCTGGACCTGAGAATGGTGCTGAAGGGCTGCCTATGTCGGATGCACACAGTGCACCTCCTATACATGGCCGAGCACAGGTAGTGTCATGTTTGGCATCCATTGTACTGTGTGCAGGTCAATGAGGGGACATCCGTGGGTACCTACTCTGTCAGTGCATATGCCTTGTGTTGCCTCTTTGCCAAGGGCAGGTCATACTGTGCACGGCCTTTCGCCGACAGGGCCCTGCTCAGGTAGTTCCTTCGCCAAGTCACACTGTGCCTGTACAGGCCTTGGCAGTGGTGTTGGGCCATGTGGCCCTGTCCCATGCTGTTCCTGCAGCAACCATTACTGCAGGATCAGAATGTGTAGCATAGCAAATACCATAACAAATTGTGTGCATGTAGCTATTGAATACTGCAGGGCTTCACCGGATGTGTCCAGATACCAGGACCGTGAATTGATCATCCCAAACACATGCTCAATTACACGTCCTGCCTGTGCATCTGCCTCATTATGGTGTGAGTGTTCAGGTGTGTGCGCATTGCTGCTGGGTGTCATCAGCCATGACACCAGTGGTTACCCAGCATCCCCCACTAGGACACTGTAGGGGATGTCTATATTGGCAAAGGTGTGGTACAGCTGTGTTAGAAGCCATATATCGGAATCATAGCTTCCAGGGCAGACAGCATACACATTCAATGTAATGCCCTGGCCATTGCATATGGCCTAGCTGTTGGAGGGTATGCCCCTACAGTGACTGTAGGCCCTACCCCGCTCACCGAGTGGTGCTTTGATGTGTATGTGTGTGCAGGCTATAGCACCCAGTACCCCAGGGTAGTCATCCATGTGGTTGAAGAGATGCATATTGCTGGTCTACTAATCACGTGTGTTGAGGACATGTACGTGCTCACTAGCATGTGTTGACATGGCGTCTATGAACTGGCACAATACTCTGGATGCAGATGCCTGTGAGATTGCCATGATATCCCCAGTTGTGTTCTGTGAGGTACCTGTGGCTAGTATACCGAGGCCAACACATACTGTGGTATCCACTGTGATGGGTTTCTCTCGGCCTGTTTAATGTGTCAGGTGTGGCAGGCACAGGTCAACAAGCCGCTATAGGAGGTCTCTGTCCACCCCACAGTGCTCCACCATCCCAGGCTCATGTAGCCCCTGGTAAGTCACCCTGGGTCTATAAAGTCTTATGTCACCCCAGTAAGGGATGTTCGGCAGTATACACATTCTCACTACCCTCAGCCGCCTGCACATGTTGGTCTATGTTGCCTGCTGCAGCCCTTCTCATTTGGTTGGATTGTGTCGTGAAATGTCCCTGCAGGTATACACCGGTGGTGTAGAGTTAAGAAGGAACCTGTGTGTATGATGTTTGCTCACATTACCGTACTGTTCAGGTGCGGGCTGGCCATGTCATCTGCTGATTGTGCTGATCATCACCTGTTTGTGCAGCCTGTACACCCTGACAACCCCACCACTGCTGTTGTCCCTCCCAATGTCTCCAGGCAAGTATAGACACACCCCTAGCTTAGGCGTGCTAAGGCAGGAGCACTCCCGAGGCACAGTTCTGCAATGTACGTACAGTATGCCTGACTCCCCTCCCATGCTGTCAACTATATTCGAGCCCTGCACCCAGCTAACTACACACATACACTCCAGGTATCTGCATCACACCATGGGGATAAATGGGATACACTATTGTCAACCTCATCTGCATAGTATAGTCTTCTAATGAATAGTTATATGACCCATACCGAACCTCCAAATTAATAACCACTGCTTAGTGTCGCTCAGATCTGTACACAACTGGTAACAGGTGCCTTACTACCACCATATTCAATGTCCCATGGTCTTCCCAGCAACAAAATAACCGGTGTCTACACGACTACAGCCCGGGCCCCTGCACACAACAGACGATGTGCATTACCACTATGCCATGGCAGATATACATACATCCCAGGTTATCACGTACAGATCATCCGGCACATACATCAATAGTGCTGATGTCCCCAGACATATATGTTTATATCTATGTCTATCTCTCTGTATCCACATATATCATATATATTATTTGTATACATGTATACATAGATATACATACACACATATACATGTACACACATATGTAGATATTGCATTCATATCACAACAGAGGTCCACATGACAGCAAAGCATTAGACAGGCATGAAAAGGAAACTACATGTGCCACCTGCATCATGTAGTGTTGTTACTATCAAGGCATGTGTGTCCTGTTGCATCACACGGGTCAGACTGTATTAAGGGTAAGTGTAGGGCTGCTGACATTTACTCACCAGACCTGTTGGCGAATGTATGTGTTGACAACCAAGTGTCTTGGCAGAATATTTGGGCTGTAAACACTATATAGGTCAGCAACAAAACACATTGAACACATCCCGCAGCTAGCCACCCACAGATATCACTTAGGGTACAACTGCCAAACACACACACCTGCCATGCCATGGAATCAAGCACCTACCTGTCTAGTCTACCACACTACAGTATTATGCAGTAACAGAACACGCTACTGAGTTTCAGCATCACTGCACTCCCAGAGGCATACTTCTAGGTGGATGACATCATCTGGAAAGGCAAAGACACCGATAGGGAATGTATGGAGAGGGAGCCATCTAAAAGTATTACTCTGTCCCCAGGCAGCTGGAAACACACACACACACACACAGACTTGTCAGGGCCGGGAGTCGAACATACACCTAACTACTTTATCCCACTACAGCATTACGCAGTTACAGAACACGCTACCAAAATTACTGAAACACAGAACACCCAGAGGCATACTTCTAGGTGGATGACATCATCAGCAAAGGCAAAGACGCCGATAGGGAATGTATGGAGAGTGAGCCATCTAAAAGCATTACTCGGTCCGCAGGCAGCTGGAAACACACACACACGCACGTGGTAGGGCCGGGAGTTGAACATACACCTAACTACCTTATCCCACTACAGCATTACGCAGTTACAGAACGCACTACTGAGCTTACTGAAACACAGGACTCCCAGAGGCATACTTCTAGGTGGATGACATCATCAGCAAAGGCAAAGACGCCAACTGGGAATGTATGGAGAGTGAGCCGTCTAAAAGCATTACTCTTTCCTCAGGTAGCTGGAAACACACACACTCGGCAGGGCCAGGAGTCGAACATACACCTACCTACCTTACCACACTACAGCATTATGCAGTTACAGAACACGCTACCGAGATTACAGGAATACAGTATTCCCAGAGGCATACGTCTAGGTGGATGACATCATCAGCAAAGGCAAAGATGCCGATAGGGAATGTATGGAGAGTGAGCCGTCTAAAAGCATTACTCTGTCCCCAGGCAGCTGGAAACACACACACTTGGCAGGGCCGGGAGTTGAACATACACCTAACTACCTTATCAGACTACAGCATTACACTGTTACAGAATGTGCTACTGAGATTACTGGAACACAGCACTCCCAGAGGCATACTTCTAGGTGGATGACATCATCAGCAAAGGCAAAGACGCTGATAGGGAATGTATGGAGAGTGAGCCATCTAAAAGCATTACTCTGTCCCCAGGAAGCTGGAAACACACACACACACACACACACACACTTGGCAGGGCCGGGAGTCGAACATACACCTAACTACCTTATCACACTACAGCATTACGCAGTTACAGAATGCACTACTGAGCTTACTGAAACACAGGACTCCCAGAGGCAAACTTCTAGGTGGATGACATCATCAGCAAAGGCAAAGATGCCGATTGGGAATGTATGGAGAGTGAGCCATCTAAAAGCATTACTCTGTCCTCAGTCAGCTGAAAATACACACACACACTTGGCAGGGCCGGGAGGCGAACATACATCTAACTACCTTATCACACTACAGCATTACGCAGTTACAGAATGCGCTACCGAGATTATTGGAACACAGCACTCCCAGAGGCATACTTCTAGGTGGATGACATCATCAGCAAAGGCAAAGACGCTGATAGGGAATGTATGGAGAGGGAGCAGTCTAAAAGCATATTACTGTCCCAAGGTAGACGTAGACAAACACACGGCAGTGGTGTGAGCGGGATAACTGCCTATCTACGGAGCACTATTACAACACTACATGGATATGAGACGCGCCATAGACAGTACACCCTTCAAGACAGTCCCAGTGTGTTCAATGTAGGAATCCATCCTGAAGTGGGGTATGGACATCTGTTGCCTGGATGACCACTATCGCTATACAGGATGTCAATGGTCATGCCCATACACAGAGGCACATAACCGACACAAGGTATCACTGGGCATGCTCACACACTTAGTAGCACACGTCCGTTTGGAATGTACTGTGTGTCCATCTACACAATGGCGTACTGGGCATGCTCACACACTTAGTAGTAGCGAAGGGTTGTCTTGTATGCACACGGATTCTAAAAACAGAAGGGCACAGTTTGGAATGTACTGTGTGTCCATCTACACAACGGCGTACTGGGCATGCTCATACACAGTAGTAGTGAAGGGCTGTCTTGTATGCACACAGATTCTAAACACGGAAGGGCACAGTTTGGAATGTACTGTGTGTCCATCTACACAACGGCATACTGGGCATGCTCACACACTTAGTAGCAGTGAAGGGCTGTCTTGTATGCACACAGATTCTAAACACGGAAGGGCACAGTGTGTCGATAGTGAACATTGTTAGCACGAACGCTGCACTACACACATCTGACACTGGTCGTCACTGCTAGCTGTGTAGCGTTCGTGATCACAGCTGACAATCCAGATCCAACAATGGGGAATACGGACATCTCTGCAGTGAGGAACACCTGGCATATGGCACAGTTGCGCACAATAGCACTACCACCGTATACCTCAGATACAGACATGTGGGCCATAAGACCGTGACGGACCACTCCAGGTGTTACTGTCCCCACGTACATGAAGGCCACTCACATGTACTGACCAGTACACACTCAAGAGCCATCACAGATGTCTCAGGTGCAGATCACAGTATTAAATGCCGCAGTCTACTATGTAGCTCTCGGACATCATCATGTCCTTGGACCAGCAAGACACATCCATACATTACCATACCACCATGTTACTCATGACCAGTGGACTGTACATGGGTCTACAGCAACTGTGCAGACTACACATGTACTGACAGGGTTCCATCATGTGGTATGCAATGCAATGATACCACAGTTCATAACCAGGTCGGCTCTACACATAACAGGGGCCCTGGGTCTTGCACAGCTTTAACAGATGACTGTCACTGTACACCAGAAAACACTCATGTTTGGATATGATATACATGTAATCGCAGTGGATATGTACATGGCCCACACACACATACAATGCATATGTACATAGCAAAGCTTTTGCTGTCCTCTGTGCAGACAAGTGGCTACAGCAATCACACGCATACACATGGAAGGTAGGTCCATGGCTGTTGAATGCTAACAGTACATAAGGTAGCAATGTTGACTGAGGTAACATTCCCTCTGTAACAGTTACCCATGACAACCAACATGTCATACAACAGTCCATGTGTCATGTATGTCATCACACATGTCCACCAATTGCAATGCATACAAACATGGCTACATGACAGGAATGTAGGACCAACACACATGTACATGTAGTGGTGTGCATGCAGCTACCATGCATGTGCAGTAGCTGATGTATGTTGTTCATCTGTGTCTAACTACAACATGCAGTTGCAATGCAGCCCCATCATTGCAACCTGTATATGGTGAAATACTGACAGTACGGTAGGATGTACATCAGGTATGGATGGATGTGTGTACATAAAGTGGTGGTCCACCTTTGCAGATGGATGCTTGCTGAGGACAGCTTACAGGTGTGTCACTAGCCATCCTACCATTACATGTGCAAACAGTATGCTCTGTTACTGTTACCTGAAGGTGAAGACATACAACCTACACAGCGGGCAGGGTGTTACTGACTGTACATCACTTGACACCTGTAACACTTACGTCCTCCCGTGTGCATATAGCAGCACAATTGCCAAAGTTAGCGTTGGTACACATAATGTGGTCAATACAGCTGCATGTCTGTCAAACGTATCATCATATAGCAGGTGTATGATTCACAGTACTGCCATGTGTGTTTGCTTGTGTGACCATATATGCCACATATGGTGGGGAATACATCCCAATTGTTACACAACCCTGTACACTGTTGTAGAGCTCTGTACATACTGCAGTGTAGAAAGCAAGACATAGGCAGGGGTGGTGTGTGTATCACGCACATGTCAGCTATCTGTATGTGAATGACATTTGTGGACTCCACAGTGTGTGTATGTGTGTGTGTGTGTGTGTGTGTGTGTGTGTGTGTGTGTGTGTGTGTGTGTGTGTATGGCTGTCTGGTGCATGAAGTGAGGGTGTATGCTACCATACAGAACAGACAGGAACCCTAACCCCTCATGGTGATGCAGTCTACTACCCTGTTGATGCCATCGGTCTCAGCCTTACTGGCTACCTGTAAATGTTCATTCTCTGTGTCATGTGTGTGCACAGTACTGTGAAGGTGATTACCACATAGGCAGGGGTCCTCACCTCAACACTATCAAGTGTGCGTTATAGTGTTGTTGACCCCGTGAGTGTGGTCATGTTACTGTGTGTTTCTGTGTATGTCTGTGCATGTTCTCATCCTGTAATGTAACAGTGTATTACTGCTACACAGTGAGGCCTCATGCTATCAACTGGCCTCTAACGTTGATATCAGCCAGACCGCTGTGTAAACCCCCCGCACCATGTCACCATACCTGTGATGTGTCCCGGTATGGATGTCACGTCTCTAGCCCACTGTAGCCTATTGAACAGCTCACATGCTTCTGGATCAGTAGATATGAGGACATCTGTGGAATGGTAGCCTTTCTAACAGTGAAGTTGAGGTTACGTATAGCATGCTGGTATTGCCATACATGCCTGTTAGTACTCCACATTTACACATGGGAAACTGCAAACACTGCTACTTATTGGCACATGCAAGTGGACCTTAAGGAGGGAAGCAGGGCATCATTACCAACATGCTGTTACTGTTGTTACCAAGACACAGACTGTGAACATACAACAATGCACTCTAGCTGCAAACACTGTAACATAATGGCACATGCAATTAGACCTTATGGAGGGAAGCAGGGCATCATTACCAACATGCTGTTACTGTTGTTACCAAGACACACACTGTGAACATATAACAATGCATTCTAAACCTGTACTACATGGTATGTCTGGTGCATGTCAACAGTACACAACAAATGTCATATACACTACTCACTATTCTGTTCACCCTGTGCATCAGACCATATGAGCATGTCCCTGCACCGATGGTGTGGATGACAGGGATGCGGCACAGGCATCATCATATGCACAGGGTGATAATGTTTGCCAGGGCAACTGCTGCACCAGTGGATGACATCATGTGTGTGGGTTAGGGCCGGTGATCTGATTGGACATGTGTGGTCATTATGCATGTGGGTGTTGCGATGCTCTACAGATGTTTCTGCTGTGTGTGCGTGTGTGTGTGCACACAGTTCTGCCATGTGTCCAGCCTACACAGGGGTATTATTGACAGCTCCAGATTGTACAGACCAGGATGTACAGCTCACTGTATCCGGCCATGGCCACATGACCTGTGCCTGCCAGGGGTTGCACAGGCACTACCAGGCAGAGGTACAGATTGGCTACTGTCCAATGACACATGTCCACTGGAACCATGTCCCCACTGGGAACGTCCAGGGCCACGTCCACGTGGCCTGCTGTGTCCTGGTGTGGACAGTGCAGCACCAGCTGCGCTGCTACTGCTACCGGTACTGTGGGAGTGGGCATGTGAGGTGGCTCATTCACATTGACCTGCACCAGGTGGTGTAGCTGGCCTACGTCCATGTGGCCTACGTCTCACTCCTACCAGATGTTCCAGCACAGACAGCTCATGCTCACAGATTGCCATGCTACGGTCAAGGATTCCAACAATGTCACCCAATCACCTGTCCAGAACATCAGCGATCTGCTGTTGAGCATTTGCCAATGCCTGGATGTTGTTGTTTAAAGAACGTATAGCAGCCCTCTGAAGCCTCTGCCCTTCTGTGTTCTGACATTCAGCACGTGCCTGTGCTGCCATTACAGTCTAGAACATGCATCTGGTGACACCAGCTGCTGCGCTCTGTCCTGCAGGTGCATGTCTGCCAGAGGTCCTCCTACAAGCAGCACTGGCCACATGCCTGTGTGGCACATTTGCAGTCATTACACTGACACCATGGTGTGGAGACACACCTTCTGTAGCCACCACACATTCCTTTTCCGAGCTAACACATGCTGATTGTCCTTCCTTTATGGCCACTGGTGATGGGGTATGTGTTGGCATGAGTACTGTGTGCGGGGAAGAGGGGGACATAGCTGGGATGGCAACTATTGGCACAGATTCAGCCCCTGACAACCCTGCCTGTACCTCATGCATATGTTCATCACTGCTAGTATCTGTGGGGACACTAACATCAGATGGACCGCAGGAGGGTAACGCACCTACATCACCTGTGAATGCAAAGAAAGACTCTACATTACACACAGACACACACACACACACAGACACACACACAGACACACACACTCACCATGCATGTGATTTGACAGATGGCATGCAGCATGCATGTGATACAGCAGACGGCATGCAGCTCAGACATTAATAGTGGTAGTTAGCATACCTCCCTGGGTTGCACACAACAGCAAGCAGGTGTCATATCAGAAGCCATGCAGTTCACACAATCATGGTAGTAAGCATGCATCCCTGTGATACACCATGTGGACCAGCACAGGTTAACAGTACACATGGCTGATGTGACCTTGACATTGACATGTAGTATGACATGTAATCTGCGGAAGTGTGCATTGACATGTATACATGTCTGACACAATGGTGTCCTGACACATGTACAGCGGTGTGTAATGGGTATCACATTGCAATGTTGTCTGTATGCCCTACAGATAGAAAGCACTTTTAGCAGATGTGCATGAGCATTGATTGGTAGTATGAGGCATCTGCATTGCTATACAGTGTGAAGTACAGACACTGTGCCATTGCATGGCATCATGAGGCACCTATATTGCTATACAGTGCATAGCCATGACTGCGTGCAAACACATGACATAACTACTGTGGATTGTGACCCACATCACTGAGGTGTATACACACTAAACCATGCTGGGTCATGTGACAGGTCACTGGAAGACCTACGGATGACACCCCTGCACAACTACTAACATGTCTTAGCTGCCTGGCAACCGTGTCCACACATGGCAGACTTGTCAATACACCATGTCCCACATGACAGTTATGTACCACACACACGAGGTGCATGGCTGACAGTGATGCCCAACAGCAGCAAGGGAAATGTACGGTATCTGTGGCCTGATGTGGTGTCTATGTCTGTGGAAGCTGTACAGGTGACTACTGTCATGCTATGACACAGTCATGATGTTCAACACATCTTATATGGTCGAATTAAGTGACATCTCCACAAGCTGTGCACAGGCTTTTAGGATGTCCAGTGTTCCACATCAACTATATAACCATTCAACAAAGGTTATAGTTGGACCATGTGTGGACAATGTGCAACAGGGTGTATAAACATCACATCTACTGTGTGGCTACATGTCTCTGGCCATCCTCCATGGCCATGTGTGAACATGTGTTGGCCAAATTTTGTGATGGCCGTCTCACATGTCTGTGTTGTCCCATATGACATACACCCATAGATGTCAGATACGTCACTGTCCACAGGGTTATGTAGACAAAGGTTGTATGTTTGGTATGTGAAGTATGTATTATGGGATAGTGAGACAATATTGCAGCCGGAACACTACATGTCTGGGACTTGTCAAATGGCGCATCACAATGTGTGCACCCATTGCAGGGCCATATTACACAATGGTGAATCCTGTGGGCTGCCCACATCCCAGCTCACTGTGTGGTACTGTTTGCGTACCACACATGTGTTGTTCCAATGTATAGTACATGTGCCTACATTGAACAACACCTCCACCGTTGTATGCACAGCTGTCCACACATCTAGCAATGACAGATACTGTGGTTTCATGTCGGTATTTCATTTAGTCTGACTATATTGCACATGGGTAGCCAGTGTGCTTGATGACAGATGTGACCTGTATATCGTGACTGGACCATACATTATGTGGACATGTGTTAACTGGCCACATGGTGAATAGATATATGCATTAACATGCCTGATACTGATAACTGTCTCACCTGCAACGGACTGATGTCTGTGCGGCACATCAGAGGTACCTGTATAGAGGTGAAACAGCGGTTTGAACATTATCCATGACTGTATGACAGCTACAGGGTGCACTGTGCATGTTAACACATTTGCCTGTACAATAGCATATAGTATGCACATGTGCGCATACACAGGGTACCAGACTATAGTATACGGCATGTGTGTAAACATACCTTGCATATGATGTTACATTACATATTGTACAGTGACACATGCAACTAAATGGGATATGATAATCATATGTGCATTAGTGACTTACTAGGCAACTCCAGGCTCAGTGGTTGGGAGACACCCACCTCCACAATGGCAGCTACTGTTTGTGGATGCTGTTCTGAGGGTGTCCCTAGGCTGGCCAGTAGCTCCTCAGTGCATGTGAGTGGGGGCTGGGTTGGTGGACCACCACCTGTTCCATCTTGTTCCCTGGTGATTGCATTAGCATGCTGTTTTGCATGTCGTATCAGGTCCGTGCAGTGTCTGCACACCTGCTGGTAGGTGCGGTTATGGCCACCCACATCATTAACCCTCCTGTGTAGTTCCTCCACAGGTCATCATGCTGTTGGGCATGCTGTGGCACATAGCTGAACAACACCTCATAGTTATCATGGAGGTACAGGATGATGGCATCATCCTCCTGGTGGCTCTATGCTGGCAGGTGTGAACGAGGCATTATCTGGAAGACATAATGATGGAGACAGGTCACAGTATCACAGAGATGTACAGAGATACAGCTGCACATACATTTGTATTAAATGTAGTACATATGAACAGTTATCTTTGCAAATCATCATGACACTGACACGACTGACATGCTTGTGTCACACACATGTAACACCCGTTGTGCATTGGATATCATCACCATATATGTGTGTCACCTCATTACATTGCTCATACTCGATGTGAATGCTGTCTTGATGTGGGCATGTCTGTTTGCCTGTTCTGGTGTTCTTACCTATCAGCACATGCCTGGATGTGTCCACAGTAATGCTCTTGACCTTGATGCTGTGTATATGTCACATATCAACACATACACTGCCTTAACGGACATGAGCAGTGACAATGCACACATGCGCACGGAAACCATTACATGCATGTGTTTTGCCATATACATCTACACGGCACTGTACAGCAGTTCAACATCCTGCCGCGTATCGCCTGTGTTGCACATGTGATACACATGGGACAATGGCTAGCCGGACATTATTCGCAGGGATGGTTATTAACCATGGCATGTACAGGCAAGGTTTTCTAGCTGTATCCAACAGCCATTTTGCCACCGCCAGGTGCATCAGTGCCACATTACTGATCCAGACAGTTAATGATACATTTACCATGCGGTCATCGAACCATGTTTGACAGAGATGACATGTGCAGCTTTGATGGACAGGGTTGCATTGTATGGCAGGAGTATGTAACATGTATGGCACACGGATCTGTCCAGCATGTGGTGATCATTGTAGTAGGATGGTGGCTGTCCATGACGTATGTCTTTCAGATCAGGATATGTACGTGTAACATGTCCAACATTACAGTGTAGCACATGTCTTTACGCAAGGTAGCCAGCATGCTGCATAGTGGAGGTGAGGATTGTGAAGGCTGGTATCGCCCATCCACGCATGGCCAATACCCCTGAAAGGTGATATGTGATCCGATATTGGTCACCTGACTGCTGAGTATGCCTGTCCAATGATCTCCATGCTCATGGATGGCACCCTGTCATGACATGGGTGCCTCGTATGACTACCTAATAGGCATGGAGATGTCACCAGCTCAGGGAGGTGAACTGCACAGCACCATCCCTTACACACAGTGTCCATAATGTTGACCGCTGCCTAGGTGGTAGTTAATGGGTACAGGGTTATTCACCTAGTGGTGACAATGCTATTATCAGCTGTCAGATTGTGCATATATGTCACGCACCTCACCCACAAAGCCCATTCTGTATGTTGTCCACAACACTGAGACAGCTATTGCTCCTAGGTCATGGCCATTCACATCCTTACATATGCAGATGCCTCCCATTTGTCTGTGTGGTATGGGTTACAATGAGGGGGGAGAACAAAACATTAACCCTGTTTTACTGTAGCTGCCACTGGTGTGATATGCACATGTCACTCAAACACCTTTTGTAGTGTTGCTTCTGTCAACAGGCCACTGGTAGATCACTCCTGTGACATACGAAGATAGATCTAGTATACTCAGTGTAGCTGGAACACAGTATGGGTGATGTCCTATGACCTGTCACAGGTATGCTATGCAGTGTGAAATCATCCATACTGTCATCTACATCTCCACTGCTAACATCTACATTGATAAAGGTTCATAGACCTGCAGACCATACTCAGCAGGGTAATAGTGCAGTGCCTCCAATTATGACTGGCGTCTCCGCTTGTGGGTTGCAGTGGGTTTATATTATCCAACACCCTATCTGTATTGTATATTCATGCTCAGCACTTGTTCAGAACATCTAAGCACTTCATGAGGTACTTATTACTACAGCACACATTCCAACTCATTTCTTACAGGTACACTGTCTGTCCTTACATTTCCAGCTTGCTTACAGTACAACAGCTGTTGTACACAAGTAACTCACATATCTTGTGAGACATGGTTGAATATACTTGCATGTCCAAGTGTCACTTACCAGTGTTACTGCCTGCCTATATGATGAGCATGGAAAACATGAGGCAATAGTGCAATTGTCTCATGTACACAGTCAATGCTCACCTCCCAACATACGACACTAAAGCCTGTGGCAGATGCACATATGTAGCCATGCTGGGGGTAATGCTCTCACCAACCCAGACTGAACCTGACATTCATGTGGGGATGTTTAACATTTGCAACACACCCCACTCATCCCATAGTCTCACTAGATCTCCACCACCACAGGCCACACATAGTATGACTACAACATTTGCAGAACCTCTCCATACTCTCTGTGTAGGCAACAGAGGCAGCCCCCATCACCAAACACAACACCAATTACTTATAGCCCACAGACTCATGTGTGCACATCAACTACAGCCAATAGGGTGTCATAACCTACACAACACACTAGTCATAGGTGACCCTGTAGGCGGTCACACTGATGTCCCACTCAGCAGGCTACACAAGGCGATAGTCGCTTGCATCTGGCTGTTGGGTTACAGGATCCACAACATGACCTATGCACCCATGCCACACCTCGCCAGGTACGATTTCACTGTCATTCTCCATGTTAGTGTGACTGCCCTGAGATGTAACTTCCTGGACTGCATGTACAGGGACATGCAATAGCTCTCCGGTCTTGTAGCCCAGAAGGTATCACCCAAGCCCTGAGAAGCATTCTACATTCATCCAGACTGATACCACTGTACAACGACTGAATGTTTCACTTCAATAGTTGCCTATGCGTCTGCTATCATTCCACAGGCATCCAGTATCTGTCTGCTTTGAATGACATGGTCAACAAAACACGATGATTTGGCACAGATAACCTGCACCTGTCAGCCCTGGGAGTACAGATAACATGTAAGGCTCTTGCTGCTCCTATACTGCCTGTCTTGGACAGTTTCCAATAACATTCACCACCAGAACAGGAACAGGCAAGCAAAACCTGGGGTACTGTTACTCAATGCTTGACATCTTCATCTCCAATGCACTCAGGCAAGGCACTCCTTATAATGGACCACTTCGATATCTCTGCAGTGACTGGGACCTGCCTCTAGGCTCCGAAGATCACACCTGCACTGACAGGTTACATGCAGACCACACTTTTCAGTCATGTAACCAGGACCGGAACACCCACGGAGGAGGTGTGTCCATATTTCACAAGGATGTACACACCTCCATGCTGGTTCCTTAGCACAATGCATCAGAGGTGATCCACGTGCAACTAACTGTGGCCAGAACTGCTATACACATTGTAACTTGCTACGGATTCAACAACATACCTCACGGTTACCGGCCCTCATTTCTTGGTGTACTGGACAGTAGGGTTCAGACAGGTGCTACTGATGTGAGACTGACACTACCCCACACTTAACTGTGATGCCTACTCATGTACCAACACATTAGGCCAACGCTTTCTGGGATTCATAACCTCCATTTGGCTGGATCAACCCATACACACCACCACCAAGACCAACAATATCCTAGACATGGACATTACCAACATGTGACTGGTGTTCCACACCTGGGGTTATCCCCTCGTTGGTAGTTTCTGAACATATGCTAATCACCCTTGTTATCCACATCCCGGCATCACACCCTTCATGGAATACACAGTAGAAGATTTCTACAACGCCTACATCAGACTTTTTATGACAGCAGTAGTAAATGTCATGACACCCGTGCAGATGGACAATGCACTTACAAATGCTGAAACATACACCAGTGCACTTCATTAGCACTTACACGACTGCATGGATCATGCTATCCCAAACAGAGCCATGATGGTACCCACCAGATAATGGATGCCACTCTGGGGGTCCGGTTCCATGCACATAATGTACAACAGAAGGTGATGGCTGTTGCAAAGTGGAGTACAATTCCATGGATGGGGTAGCTCACTGGTCAGCCTCAGTAGGAATCCAGGATTCCTTATCACATCCTCCAAAGCTAGCTATGTAAACATTACTGCGATACATTCCAAGGACTACCACAAAGCATTATGGAGGTATGTCAGTACTCAATGGCAATACCCACATCTGCTCTGACATACGACGGTTAGGCAGGAACATTACAGACCGACTGCTATTGGCAACATCCTGGCAGATAGGTTCAATGCTAACTTTACACCCTCTCACTCCCTACAGGGCCAAAATCCATACAGGAACAATGCAGAGTCCCTGCGGTCACAACTATGCAGTTCCAACCTACACTGTCTAAGGCCTGGAACACAGACTCCATGTGACCGTCCAACATCCCAGGCTGTGATTTACACAAACCTCAGAATGACATGGCTTCCCACTTGGCCACCAGATTCAGTAATAGCCTTGTATCAGACATTGTGGCCCCTGAATGGTGCACGGCAACAGTCATCACACTCCACACAGGTGGCACCACAATGAACCACAGGGACTATTGCCCTATATGCCTGACTGGACTGTTCTGCAAGGCAATGGGGCACATCATCATGGAAGTCATTCGCAGAGACATTGGTGGCCTTCAGACCTTTGATGCCACCCGGGTTGGATTTGTTAGGGCCAGACCATGGCTCCTACACCTGGTGGACTCCTTTGATACAGTTACTAGGGTAGTTGATGAGGGTAAGGGGGTCCACACAGCCTACATTGTCCTCTCATTGGCTTTCAGCACCATTCTCCATTCTGGTATTGACAACATACACATCCACCTGCACATCGACCCCTACGTCTCGGGATGTTATGCAAATTGGCTCATGGACAGGACCCACACAATGAGGGTAGCATACCGTGGTACCTACAGTAATTCAGTTACACTTGGCGTACCACAGTCCTCGGTCATAGGGCCCCTCATGTTTGGTATATGCTTCCCTGAGGTACAGGCTAGCACACAGGGACTTTCTCTGAATAGGTTTGCAGATGACTGCAAACAAGGAACCATGATTGATCCACCAGCTGATACAGACACCCTCCATATGGGTGTCACTGTGATGGATACCTGATGCCAATAACATGGCCTCTGGCTGCATAACACAAGGTGCATAGACATCCCCTTTGAATTACACCAATCACTCACTGACTGTCACATAGGTGGTAATCCCCTACATACATGTGACATTATACGGGATCTTAGTACACACGTATATAGCACCCACTCCTTTGATAACCATATTGCCAATGTGGCATGGATATCCTTCTACGTAGCCACCCTTATCTGTAATGGTTTGTAGCTGGAACAAAGGCACCCATTGTACCTCTATACTCCTGACGTATGGCACACATTCAGGGGTACAACACCCCTTTTGGGGTGTACCTTACGGAACAGCAATGCCTTTACATACCACAACATTAACACACCATGAGGATTATTGACCTCCGAAGGATGACATATGCGGCACAACTACAGACACCACGACTGTACACATTTGCATACTGCATACTCAGGGGTGACCTCTGCTGAACATACAGGGCCCATGTCCACAACAATATTTGTGGATATACTCCACATAAGCAACATAAGCAAAGGCCACTGAGAGCAACATGCTCATGGATATGTGCACAAACGCAATGATGAGTGGGATGTGCTTAAGGGATGCATTCCAGAACCAGACACTCACCATGCTTTGAAACATGATTCCTATGTACATCAAGCAGGGACACTCACTAGCACTCTTCATGAGATACCTCGATGGGTGGATGGGAGACACACATGTACACCAGGGATCACTGCAGTGGCTGTACTGTACACAGGTGCAGGTAACACATGGCTCTGCTGTTCACAGACAGGACACTACCCTAGGGAGGTGCTGTCGTTGGGCTTACACATGGACTTGGCCAGACGGCATAGTACCTCACTATGAACCTGTGAAGCTATTACATGTCCTTTGTGCATGGATAATTGAGTAGCTCTTCCATTTCAGTTAGCTATCATGCTGTTACAGTGTCCCGTGACTACAAGCCATATGTATCCTGTTATTGTGTATTCTACATGCCAATACACAATACCTTTTGTTTGCATGATATAACAGTTATGCTGTGTAAAATCTACCTACAATACTGTACATTACACATATTTTAAACATTATCCCATAATGTAAAGCATACTTGCACAGTAGGACCACCCTAGGCATGTTATTATCATTATATGCCCTGACACATGCCTACTGTGACAGTATATCGACATATACTATCCCCTGCTATGGCACGTACATGTTGGACAAACACTACCACTGATGGCGGGTGGCATGGAATTGTTGTGTTTAAAGCCCTCATGTAGCATCCCTTGTGATGTATGAGATGTTTACCTTGTGGCCCACAGCAGGACACACAATTTCTACAAGCGTTACTATGCTCAACAAGACATCACTACATAATACCTTTTCCCACTTTATGCATTGCATACACTTTAATTACTACAAAACAGGCTCTACATACACTGACATACTGAGTGTTCTACATACCTTGTTTCCGAGTCTTCATAAAATATTGCTCTTACACCTTTACTGTTTAAAAGGTTCTGTGGTATGAGCTTACAGTTTGAATGTATGGCAAGGCATCCTTATATACGTCGATACCTGTAACATGTGGTATCCTGCTGCCAATTGGTGTTCTTGAGTAAATTATTACATGCACATCAGTTGTGCCGCTACTCCATTCACAAATTATGTGGCAACAGTGGGGTATAACTGAATTCTCCACTTGGGCATTGCCCATTTGCCCTACCTTCAGGGAGATGGCCTGTATGTGTTTTGTTGTGAGGAATTGCAACTGCTGTTTGGCGAGACACGGATATTTTGAATTCATGTCCCCCTTGGATTGTGTGTGACAGGTAGAGTATGTGGTTCTACATGTGAGTGTACCTGTCATCTCAACTGTCTGATAAGGGACTACTGCAAACAAAACCTGTAACATCGCCGTCTGTTCCATTATACAACAGCTACGATTTCACATGGCGCAATTACAAATGTGTCTCTCACAAGGTATGTTAACGGTTCTGCAGATGTAATTGAGTGAGTGGATGTTTGTGATGTTATTACAATCTGTATTGCAATTGTTTCAGATGTGGGGAAGAAGTAGATGGGTGTTCATAGCATATACAAGTTTGTGGGGACTGCATTTCTACATATTCCATATATGTGTGTGGGCTCCTTCCCTAATGAAGACCTATCCTTTAGTAGACTGAGAAACTATGGTTGTTACGGGCTTATACATTGAGCCATTGTTAATTGGTTTCTATATAGCATGCAGGTGAGGTTGATACTTCAATACCTCTGGAAATACATCGATATGTAAAGGAATGTTACTAAATGACAGTTGTCTCGTGTATTTCTGTCACAGATATTTGCACTCATTGCAGTTGTGTTGGTGACTGAACCTCTTTGGCATGGGTTGCCACCTTTTCAAATGGCCATAGTGGGACATTTGCAGGACACACATCAGTGTTTCCAAGCCGACACATACCCACGGTCAGTACACAGGATAGAACATACTTTTATCCTGAATACATACTTATTCTTGAAGCACTTTAGCTACTTATCATGTTTCATGTAACGTTTATGTATTTTAGATACAGGCATAACTATTTAATGCAACTATTACATAATATATGGGGCATAATTATGTCCTACAATCTCGGACATTTGCCCTTTTTAATATTTTTTGTCAGGACACAACTGCCCAGGGAGGGGCTGTCCCTCTTAAAGTGGGACAGGTGGTAACCGTATGCCTACGGCCAGCTATGACCACACCTACCTTACTGATCTACCTCTGAGTTAGCACTAACAGACACACGATGCAAACACACACACACACATTACAGTCCCACAGAAATGCACACAGCACCCTCAGCACACAAACATATACAGACTACAGCAATCACATACACAGTTGAACACAGTACCTACCTGGACCGCAGCACCGACAGCGATAACTAAATGTCTCTTAACATCGTGATAATATTACTCTCGGTTCCAGTGTTCCAGTACTGTGGTCTTTCGGTCTTTCAGCCTCGTGATTACGTGTGTCGGTATGTGACACATTTGATAGTTGGCAGTATCCTATTTATTTGTACCTCCATGGCTGTGTACATGTCATTGACCTATCTATATATTTGCAGATATAGGTGAATATGTATATATCAACTTATATCTCTCTATCACCCTTTATATATATATATATATGTAGATATATATATATATATATATATATATATATATATATATATATATATATATATAGAGAGAGAGAGAGAGAGTGAGAGAGAGAACACACCTTTCGTTATGTACATGTCGATGTATACTGTTTCCTGGACTCCGCACATTTGTGTTTTAACCTGTCACAATACACACCTGCCATTGGTACATCTCGGGTAGCTTAGTGTTAGGTGATTGTGTACATGATTGCATGTTCTACTCCTGGCAGTGGTCGTTCTACCCTTCAGAGCAGGCACTATTAGTACAGGGGTGAATAATGCTAGTTTCACCTGTTCTGGACATCGTTGACAATGATCTGCGCAATATTCAGAAAAGCTTATCCCTGTTTCGCTCATATCCGTATATTCATGTTTAAACAACGCTTACCAGCACTTGCCAATGCATAATCCTGCTGACATGTGCTAAATCTGATCTGATGACCTGCATCCAACATCCATCATTCGTGCCTTCGGGATTACGTAACGCCCCTTGCAGGACGTGGGACCGGGAACATGCACGACAGTCAGTGCATTTACCACTTGGGCATCTGGGATTTGTACACGTGTTATGGTGTTTTGTATATGGACTGTACTATGGCTGTTACTCCATACTGCAATCAGATGTGTAACTCAGTTTACATATGGATGAGACCTATTAATGGTATGTCCAAGTGATGTTTAATGGATGTGCTCCAGCAATGGTAATGTATGTCACAGTGAGCCACACACTATAATGTGCTACACCTTCACACAACCATAGGTGGAGCATGCTGGGGTGACAGATACCTGTCATGGGTACTCCCCATGCTTTGTCACTACATCCCTGATTACATTATATGGAGCCCCTCATTAACACACCAGGTAAGCCATGCAGAGTGTGTGGGGAATAGTGATTACACACACGGATCCTGCAATTGCCTCTGCTCCACTGAGCAACAGTTGGTTAATCAATGTGGTGGCGACAGCAGACACTGTTTGCCTCAGTTGATGAATGGCCTCTGACAATCGGGCATGTACCTACCGATGTACCTAGGAACCTATACATACAGTATCAACATATGCTGTTAGGTGCGTGTACTGTTCAGGTGTTGACATTCTTTGTTCCAATAGCTGTTGTGTGTGCAATGGTTAAGGGCTGCCTATGTAGGATTCACACAGTAGACCCCCTATACATTACACTTTACAGGTGGTCGCATGTGTGCGCCATCCAGGTTACTGTGTGTGCAGGTGGAGAAGTGTGTCAGTCCGTAGGGGCCTACACTGTCAGTGTATGTGCTATACGTTCCCTCTTTGCCAAGGTGTGGGCATATTGGGCACACCTCCGTCTGCCTACTGGGGCTGGCACCGGATGTTTGTGGTCTGAATCCCTCTGTGCCTGTGATGGCCTTGGCAATTGTGGTGGGCTGTGAGGGCCTTCACCATTATGTCCCTGCTGCAGCTGTTTCCGCAGGATCATATTATGTAGCATGGCACATACTATGAAGATGTGGGCACACGTGCCTGGAGAGTACTGCAAGGCTCCACCAGATATGTCCAAGCAACAGAACCATGATTTCACCATCCCAAACACATGCTCTATGATGATTCTGGTTTGTGCATGTGCCTCATTATGGCGTTCTTGCATGGGTGTGTGTGCATTTCTGATGGGAGTCATCATCCATGGCTCCAGTGCATAGCCAGCATCCCCCACAAGGTGGCCATTTGGGATGTCCCCCCCGACAAATACCTGATACAGCTGTGAGGCATGCCAGATGTGGGAGTCATGGTAGCTTCCAGGGCTGCTGGCACACACATTCATAATAATGCCCTGGGCATTGCACATGACCTGGCAGTTGATGGAGTGGTATCCCTTGTGGTTTATGTAGTGCCTACCATGCTCACCAGGTGGTGACTTGATATGTATGTGCATGCAGTCTATTGCTGGCCAACTCCTCCTGAGTCCGGGGGAAGTATATATGCTCATTGGCATGTGGTAACATAGCATCCAGGAACTGGTGTAGTACCCTGGATGATGATGCCTGTGAGATCCCCATTATATCTCCAGTTGGCCTTTGGAAGGTACCTGTGGCTAGTATTCGCAAGCTTACACATACCTTTGTGTCCACTGGGATGGGTTCCCCTCTGTTGTTTCTGGATCTCAGACGTGGCCAGCACAGCTCAACTATTTGCTGTAAGATATCCCTGTCCACCCCATAATGCTCTACTATCTTTAGATCATGTAGCCCCTGGTAGGTTACCCTTGGTCTGAACACTCTTCTCCTCCTCCGGTGCCTGCGGTGGTTGTCAGCATCATCCTCCACAACACCTTCAGTCTCTAACACATGGTGATGAATCACAGCTATGGCAGCTCCCAACATGTACATTGTAAAAGTTCCCCGTCTGTTTACACCGATGGTGCAGTGTTTGGGAATACACAGGTGTGTGTGAGGTGCCTTCACACTTTATACTATTGTGCTGTGAACACTGATGATGTCATAGAGTGTGTATGTACCATCGGAGCTACAGGATATCTTATGTGTTTTACCACAGGTACTGCTATTGTGGTGCCTTTGGTGTTGAATTACATTTGGCTGCCGTGGATTACCTCTTGCCCTTCCCTTAACATTTCTAAACGTTTCCCCTCCAATTTTTTGGCATGCATCCAGTAACCTGCTTTCATTTGTACTTTCCTAAACCTGGCTTATCTTACGACATGCATTCTATGGCCAATCTACTGCAGGTTTGCTTTGCTCTGCTATGATAATTCTCTTTTCTTTGCAATCTGATGCCTCCCCTATCCTGTTCTTCAGGTTGCTGTGAGCAGACTTGTTAGCTGCCGTTGATTGCCCACTGTGAGTTAATAGGTGTTAATTGCTCAGTTGTACTCCAATTACCCTACTGCGGCATTTCCTTATTTTCTTCCCCTAAGCTTCCTGATTAAGCTATGGTGCACGGTGCGTGTGTCCGCTTACCGGGTTTTGGGCACATTTTCATCCGCGTACACATGCGCTTTCGGGCACCATATGTGCTCTCAGCTAAACAATGCTATACCTACATCCCCACCCCTATCCTGCGGCTTTGCTTAGCAATGGGCAGGCCAGATTTGCATTGCTCCAATGTGTTTACAGCTACGGTGGCACACCCCACTGCTGATGTCATGTATACCTCCAAACCACTCCTCGGTGTTGTAGCGCTGTGCCGTATGGTACATCCTTAGTCCGGCGGGACATTTGCGATTCACTATTACTTGCCTCATTTGCATTGCATTGACTACTAATTCATTGTTACCGCACCAAACACTGTCACAGACCCTTATCAACCCTTGCAGCTTGGTTGTGGTGTACCATGCATACCATTGAGTATTATGGTGAAATCATGATTTGTATTACATTGCGATTTTATGACATTTGTGTATATTTTCCTTGTGTTCCTGTTTGCGCATACATGCCCTGTGGTTGTACTTTGCGTTACTGTGCACATGACATTAAATGTTGTTTTTAGGTGTTGTGCATCATTTCTTATGCCATTGTCTGTATATTTAACCATTGACATATGTTAACTTAGTAATACGTGAGTCTTGTCCACTTTCATAGCTCTGATGTTCTGTTTGGCAAAATGTAAACCGTTTTTTTTTGGTTTACATTTCTGTGAGCTTACGCTATGCCTGCACCACTTCATGAATCACTATGTACCTTGATTTGCATGGTGCAGTGCTGCGCATGGGGTGATTAGCATACCTGTGCCGAGGGCTGCACAGATATGGCATACGCTGGTAGTGCACATGGAAATGGATCGTATCTGAATCGCTCGGCGGCCATATTTGGCATTATACCACCTATGCTACGCCTGTGCCTGGCACAAGCTTCATGAATGCACCACAATGTTTTCTTATTACAGATATTGTTATAACTGCTCTTTGATGTAGGACATTAGTGTGGTGGTGTTTGTTCCTTTTTCCAGACACTACGCATTCTATCTATATATCTGCTGAGTTGGTACTTTGTAGTATACAGAGTCCCATTATATTTCATGAAGAATAGGCAAGACATTGCTCTATAGAAAGATAAGATAGACATTTAAGATGGGTTGTGCAATAGCAGGATTTTGTGAGTGATAAAATTAGGAGCATTCTAGCCAGCTGGCAGTGTAAACCTTGGCTGTAGATGATTGTCACTGTTGAAGTGACACTCCAACTCCATGTGAAAAATAATGGGGAAAAAAAGAGGTTGTGGCTGGATGAATTTACATCAAGTTAATGTTTGACTATATGGATTTGAATATGTTTCTAACTTGAGCAAAGGGAAAAGGTTTTAGGAATGTATAGAATGTGTATTTTTTATTTATTTTATTTATTTATTTTTATTTTATTTATTTTACATTTGTTGACCGAGCTAGTCCAACTGGATACAAGTCCATTTTCAGCAGAGGCCCGGGGAGATAAGCTCCACTATAATCTACATAAATACGAGACAAACAAAAAGTACAAAAAAAAAAAAAAAAAAAAAAAAAAACAATCCAAAATACATAAACTTGAAAATATCCATCAACAAGTTGATTTATGTATGTTTAAAATTACCACATCTAAAAAGAACTAATGTGCAGACTAAGGAATATTGCTGGTAGGTTAATGAATTAGAAGTGAAAAGCCATGGTTTATTAAGAAGTCAATGAGTGCTTGCCTAATTGGATCTAGGAACTGACAGTTGACAGAAGAATAATTATAGTCTTATGGAAGTGTAGAAATGGAGCCTAGAGAAGGTTATTAAAGTTACTTGAGGGATGCATAGAGATACTGTACTAGTGCAGTTCTCAGTTTTGTAGTTGAAAGAGTAAAAAGGTCAATAATAAGCTAATTAAGAGAAAGTATTACTATCAAGAGTTGTAGATGCTAACCCAGTTTGAGACATGAGATATTAGTAGGAGAATACAACTGCTAACTGAATGTCTTTGGTCTGCCTTTACAAATGTTAGTTAAATTTGGAAAGTGACCATTTTTGGTTTTGATGAATGGTTTAAGAGAAGTCTCACAGGTGGCAGTAATTTCCAAATTGTTTTGTAAGATCTTTGCCTGGATTGAGGTGATCTAGATGTTGAAGAGTGAAGGTTGGTGCATGGGGAATGAAAGGAGTGGTAGGTGTGTTCGTAAAGGCATCAGAATTTGTTGTTGTGTTGCCAGGCAGTAATAAGAGAATTCAGATGAAAGTGTGGAGTAGAGTTTTTCAAAAGGCCTAAAAAAGGTCAAGTAAGATGGAGATGATACAGCATTTGAATAAAGTGGACAAAAGGTGGCAAAGAGACATGAAAGGAAGAAGAGTGAATAGAGGATTCTATTTTAGCGCTTTGATTCTGTGGATGTTGGGTGGGAGATAGAAGGGAAAGGAAGGTTGGATTATAGTGATATATTGATGATGTCTATGATATGCATGTTGATGAGAATGATTTATGAAAAAGGGCAAGAAGAGTTGTGATAACAGAGTTGTTCTGTTGTAGTTAAGGAAATTAGTATGGGTTGTGATGTTAGGCTAAAATGTAGAAAATATAGTAAACTAAGTTTAAGCTTAATTATAATTTGATAAAGGAGTTTATCATGTAGAAGTTGTTCTGTAAGTTCTAAACCTTTGCCCAGGGGGGATGGTTTGACTTAATGGTTAAGGTGTTTGCCTTACAAACACAAGGTGCAGGGTTTGATTCTTAAATAGGATAAATGGATAAGCTTGAAATGCTCCTCAAGGGAAGTTAGCCTAGTACTGACCTATGAACCTATTTGAAGCTGACTGATTGTTATAATTAACTTATTTGATCTGCTGACAGGGTTAGATACACTAGACTACTGTCATCTTTACAGGAGAAACAAAATGCAGTATTTGCATGGACTAGGGGAAATTTGTTCAGGAATTTTATAGTGCCCTGAGAGTTATTAAGCATGAGTACTAAATTTCTGTAAAGGGAGAGAAAAATGTCTCTTACCCATGACTTTTAACTACAGCATAAAGACTTGTTTTGCTAAATCTGATAGTAGAGTAAGTCTAGATTGTAAATTTGTGTGCAGATGTTGGGACACATTAGACACTTAGCACCTATCTAACCTCTTTCCTTGAACAGAGTTTACTGACCAACATTATATCTAAACAGGAGCTCTTCAAGGACAATAGAAAATTTTAATTTCTTTCTCACATTCATGAAATAAATAGAAAGTTAATTAGTAAGAAGTAATCCCAACATGTATAGTGTTCCTGATTAACCTCTACTGGCTATGAATATAAAAGTGATAAACTATCTCCATTTGCAGTTCCTGCTACATTTTGCATTAACTGTACTTACTCACTTCTTCATTTAGGCATGTGATGCAAGAGGGAACTAACATTTGCTAATGGGGAATCTTGTCTTGCACTGCAACTCAACTGCTACAATAGTAGCTAAAGGTGCATAGTCAGTAATATAATGACAGTAAGAGGCAGTTGGAAAGTGCACATTACAGAAAGTAGGTTACAGTTGTCAAAAACATATTAAGAATTTGATCCTTTAGTGCTTCAGTGTGTGCTGGGCAGCTGCGGTGGTGCAGCGGTTAGCATTGCCGCCTCACAACAAGAGGTTCTCCGGTTCGATCCTCGGCTGGGGTGCCTTCTGTGCAGAGTCTGCATGTCCTCCATGAGGTCATGTGGGTTTCCTCCAGGTGCTCTGGTTTCATACCAAAGACATGCTGTAGTTGTATTGGACACTCTAAATTGGCCCTAGGTGTGAGTGCGTGCATGTGTGTGCCTTCTGTGGAAGGTTGGGTGCCGGGCTGGCAACTCGACACCGTAAAACTCCACTGCCAATCATGATTGGTCAGGTGATCTGCTGTGGTGACCCCTAATAAGGAAAAGCCAAAAGCAAAAGTGATTCAGTGTGTTATGTCATGTTGCATAAGTTTTATGCATGGCAAGCAATATGTTTTAAAGGGTTGATCTGTTTTTTTCACACATTCCTGTAAACAGGTACCTATTAAGTAAGTAAAGTTTTTTTTACTTATCATTGTTATTTAGCTTCTAAATTTATGTTTATTTGTCCTATATATCCCAATTGAAACACTACTTTATGAACTCATGGCTTTGAACCTGCCTATTCCCAGAATAGTATCGGCAACCCATAAAAATTTTAAATGCCATTTCATAAATTACACCTCCTAGAATTCTATTCCAGTTTACTGTGCCTCCAGTTCCCGACATCATCTTTACCAGCTACTCCACATAAACATGAATTTGCCACATCTCTCTTTTTCTATCTCCTACTATAGCTAATCTCCATAAATCCTCAGTTTTGTCTATATACATCTCATACATTCCTTTACTTTTTCCATCATATGAATACTTTTGTGGACTACATCAGTCAAATTCTGGGGACTTCTACTTGGATGTACAAACAGATTCACTCAAATAGCTCAAGATTGCGTAAGTATGTTCTTATTGCTTGTAACTAGCATTGCTATCTACTCAAGGATACTGATGTAATACAACTTGAATGTGTGCATTCTTCATACTGTTCAAAAATGTACCATGTCTGAAAGCCTTGTACCTCATGTTTGTTTACTGTGTATAATTATATTTGTTTGAAAATGTGTCTTTGCCCAGTCAGACATTCCTAGTAAACACATGCCATAAATAAAACAAATAACTTCATATGAATAACATCTCCATCCAGTGACATTCTGATAATGCGCAAGAAGTACTTTATGCAGATAAGGTCAACTCATAATATTTGCAAAAGTAAAGCAATGGAGTATTATAATTTTATTTTACAGTAAGATCTTAATTCACATGGCCATTCCAGCCAAGGGACTTCTTGACTATAAATGTAGTCAGCAGCTCCACACAAAGTGCACTTGGTTTGGTGCAGGAAACATCAGAAGGGTTTGAGGTCTGCTTCTTCACAAGCTGCTTGGATATAATATCTGGTGCTGACACACTGACACTGTAGTCCAGCTTAATGGGAGACTGCTGTAATCCTAAGAGATATTAAGATGCTATTTCTTTAGCATTTCCAATGGCTGTAATAAGATTCTATGGCATTTATTAAAAAGAGTACAATAATTTCATTGTTCTGGTTATATTTCTCCTAGTCATTATGAATATTACCTTTGTTCTTGCCTGAAAATAGGTCAAGCCTAGTGGGACTCACCTGGTCAACAAAAATAAATAGTTAAATAAATAGAAAGTCTTCAGTAGCAATGTTTATAATATTTTAGTTAGTCTAGTATATTTATTACAACACGACTAAGGGAAAATTGCCTTACAGAAGTCCTTTTGTTTTTGTTGTAAGCTGTCCTCTCCACTCTTTACATGAAGATTACTCCCAGAGTGATTGCTGTATTCATGGAAAATAAAGGCAAATGTTCCTGTTGCCTAATTTTGACAATTACTTTTTACTAGCTCATGTCAGAAAATGAATTAGTGAAATGATTAAGTGAATAATACAATCCAGCTGTTTTCTTCCTGCGGTCTCTGCACATCTGAAATAAGGCAAATACAGTTTTGTGTGAAAATACTGTTATGCATTTACTGTTAAATTTAGTGGCTAAACAGCAAAATGAAACAATGACGTAGACTATGTATGATGCTTATCTGATGTGTTAATGTGTTCCAGCTATTACAGCTATTACTTATAATCTTTTTTAGCTGATAAAGTGTCACTTGGTCTTTCTTATGTGCCCCTTGTCAGTTCATTTATGTTACATTGTTGTAGTACAATTTAGCTAACATATACAGTCACTGGCAGTTATCAGAAAATGAGTGAATGAAAAAATAACTGAGGCAGTGCGGCCAAGCTGGTAAGCAGTTAGCAGCATTATTTTTAATCTGCTTTCTATATATTAAATCTGACAGGATTTCTTCTCTAAAAAACTTCAAAGATCACTGAAAGTTAATGGAAACACCGAATACTGCTTAATAATGAACATCATAAAAAAAAAGTATTTTTTGTAACATTTTCCTGTCAAACAACTACAAAGAATTTACTGTTTCTTCAGAATGAAACATCCTAAAACAACCTCTCTGGAAATGTCAGTTAAGAAAGATCTACAGTCCATTCTCATTAATATATAAAATGTATCCTTCAGACAAACTGGACAATAAAACAGATACAATAAAAGAATGTAAAAGCAGATTGACTCAAGCAAATCTGCTAAACAACAGAGACTATAAATACCAGGTATGAAAGAAACTATTACTGACTTAGATGGCAGAGTAACCAAAAATAAAAATCATATTGACTTTATAGTTAAATAAAACAAATATCATGAACAACAGGATGATGTAGAAATAGATCAAGAAGAAATAATTTATGGCTCCCAGAGAAATATGGAGATAATATTATAGATTTTCTTCATGCATGGTTACCAGAAAACTTTAAACTTGCCTAAATCTCTTTCATCAAGTTGGAAAGAGCACACAGATATCTATCTAATTCTTCTTCTTCCTAAAACCTTCATTCTTCTCCTAGATCTGTGATTGTTAAGTTTCTCTCCAGTCACAATAAATACTTGGTATTAAAATCTGCATGGGTAAATGATCCAATAAAAACAGAAAACATTATTAGATTTGACAATGACAAGTCCTCTTCTGTCAGGTCTAAAAGGAGGGGTTTTATTCCTTTTTAAAAAGTATAAGGAAGGTTAACATCAAAGCTCATCTTATCTCTCCAGCCAGGGTAAACATTTTTTATCAGAAGTACAAAAAAAACTGAATTGATGGACGATGGAGTGTCATACATGCAAAACAATAAAATATTGGACAGTACTGAAGAAATGGGCTGGAGTGTAACATATCTGAAGAGGCATACTACTAGAAATGTTGGTCAACACTAGATAAAACAAAAATTTAAGAGACAAATGAAATATAAAAATTAAAAAGAATGCATCAATAAGCTGAACAATTTAATATTAGTATACTTCATACTTTTGGAATTACTGCATTCTAAAGTAAATTCTTAACTGTTATAAAACGTTTTCCTCTTTTCAAAAAAATATATATCTTTTAATCTAAATGTATACCCCCGGATTCACAAAAGCTTGCACAGAGTGCAAGATTGGTGCAGGAGCCCACGTAGGCAATATGTCTGCCGTGCGATCCAGGAACAGCCTACAGGGGTGTGCACGAGCGCTCCTGCACTAATCTTGCACAGACTAAGCCCTGGTATGCAAATCACCCCATTTGCAGGTGAAATCCATGCAAATTAGGTAATTTTATGATCCAGGAAGCTTGCAACAGTCCATGCAAGACTAGTGCTATCAGCAGAAATGTACTCGGTTAGTTACCAAGTACATTTCTGCAAAATCCAAAACGGAGCTATGACAGCTCCAAATAAAGGCTGCATATCATTGAGTAAGCATGCCAATGGCCAAGTATAAGGCCATTGGCATGGCAAACAATAAAAAAAATTAAAAAATCAACTCTTATTTTCTTTTAGCCAATCACGGCTGTTTAAGCATAGGGCAGTGGTGCACAAACGGGATCGGGGGAAAATAATAAAATAAACCTAAAATAAGCATTCTAACTAAAATCAGTATTCTGCCATGCAAGTCAGTTGCAGGCAGAAGACAACCTGGCCAGTGAGTAGTGGTTGCTAAGGGGGGAGGCTCATTGTGAGACATGTAACTATGCATTAGCAGGCAATCCTAAGCAAATGAGAGGAAGGATAGTGAATTCCAGTTTTCCCCAGCATGTGAGACAGGTCCCAACAGTGTAAGACTATGAATAGCTGGGTACAAACCTAGGAGATAGGTGACATCATTGGAGGGGTTTCAGGCATACTGTTAGTGGATTGGAGCCCTGTGTCTCGTGTTTGCTCCTAGCTTAGCAAGGCTAAGCTAGGGGGTGTGTCTAAACCTGCCTAGCACTCTTTACAAAGCGTAAGCAGGTGTGCACGCCTCGCACCGGGTTTTACAGGGAAAAAAAAAGAAGTTAAACCAGGAAATAGCAGCAATGTGCACATTTCAGTAGCACGCATACGGGCTTAAACTGGGAGGCAATGGGAAGGGAAAACAGCAGTAGGAAGGTAATCAAGGAGAACTAGCTTAGCTGGTAGGTGAAATGTATCAGAATCAGTCAATTACACAGGCAGCAGACCAGGCCAGCCCAGAACACTACTATAAACTATGCAAACACCTTACCCACTGTTTTTTCTCACACTCTACACCACCAGTGTATACAAGCAGGGAAAGTTTAACAAACAAACCTACAAAATGAGAAGGGCTGCAGCAGGCAACATAGAACAACATGTGCAAGATGCTGAGGGTGGTGAGGATGTGAATGCTGCTGAACAACCCACAGTGAGGAGATGGAGAAGAGTGTACAGACCCAGGGTAACATACCAGGGGCTACATGAGTTGGAGATAGTGGAGCACTATAGGGTGGACAGAGACCTCCTACAGTAAATAGTAGAGCTGTGCTGGCCACACCTGACACACCAAACTGACCGAGGGGAACCGATCCCAGTGGATACCAATGTATGTGTAGGCCTAGGTATACTAGCCACAGGTACCTCCCAAAGCACAACTGGGGATATCATGGGGGTCTCACAGCCATCAGCATCCAGAGTATTCCACCAGTTCTTGGATGCCATGTCAGCACATGCCAGTAAGCACGTATATTTCCTCAACACCCATGAGGTGTTGACCAGAAATATGTGTCTCATCCTCCAAATAGCAGAACACCCTGGGGTAGTGGGTGCTATAGACTGCATGCACATATGCATCAAAGCACCACCAGGTGAGCAGGGTAGGGGCTACGCAGGGACATCCCCTCCATCAACTGCCAGGTCATATGTGATGCCCAGGGCATTATAATGAATGTGTGTGCTGGCTGCCCTGGAAGCTATGACGATTCCCACATATGGCATCTGACGCGGCTGTACCAGAGATTTGCCAATGGGGACATCCCCTACGGTCACTTAGTGGGGGATGCTGGGTGCACACTGGAGCCTGGCTGATGACACCCATCAGAAATGCACACACACCTGAAAAAGAACACCATAATGAGTCACACGCACAATCCAGACATATAATAGAGCATGTGTTTGGGATGCTCAGGTCATGGTCCTGGTGTCTCTGGACACATCCGGTGGAGCCTTTCAGTATTCGCCAACTACATGTACCCAAATTGTTATGATATGTGCTATGCTACACAATATGATCCTGCGGAAACAGCTGCAGCAGGAACAGCATGCAGCAGGGCCATGCACCTCCGACCAGTGCCATGCAGCCCCCAACCAGTGCAAAGGCCTACACAGGCACAGAGTAACCCAAAGTAGGTACAACCTGAGCCTGCCCCAGTAGGTATAAGGAGGTATGCCCAGTATGCTCTGGCCTTGGCAAAGACGCAATGCATAGCACATGCACTGACACAGTGGGGACCCAGGGAATGACACCTCTCTCTGACTCGCACATACAGTAAAAGGGATGCCAAACATGATACTACCTGTGCTCAACCATGTATAAGGAGTGTACTATGTGCATCTAACATAGGCAGCCCTCTAGCATCACCCACAAGTTTGGCACACCCTCAAGGTGCCAAACACACATGCCAGTCAGGATGGTTCACATACCCAACAACAGTCCCAGCCAGCAGGACAGGTGTAGACAAACCCAAACAGAGCCTGTGGCATGGCTCCAGAATGATGGCTATGGTTAACCTCCCCCCCAGGCCTACACAGATAGACCACAGCAGGGCAGGCAGTGGGCTGTTAGTTCTAAAGGGTAGGAAGTCAGACAATAATATGTAGGGCAACCAAAGCCACAATCTGTAGTACACTGGTATGCCTCTAGTCAGCATGATAGTTAGCAATACAGAATGAAATGGAGTACATGACATAACAGTACAGTCATATCAAATGTGTACAAGTGTCATGTGTGCCCCCCCCCATTCTACATAGTAATGTAATAACAGTCAGGTGTGTCCCCCAACCCTGTGTAGACATGTAGAAATAGTCAGGTGTGCCCCCCATCCTATATAGTAATGTAATAACAGTCAGGTGTGCCCCTCACTCCTGTGTAGAAATGTAGAAACAGTCAGGTGTGCCCCCCGCTATGCAGAAATGTAGTAACAGTCAAAGCCAAATGATCGATGGATACCCTGCAGAGATAGCATGCTACCTGTCGGTGTACAACACAAAGGTCAGCACTGCAGCACAAACTACCTGGACATGATCCACACATTCAGTACAAATGGCCATACTGAGCATGCTCACACATGTAAACACATGAAGGCCATGACTGCAAACACCAGAGGACCAGACATAACTGCCAGTTGCAGTTGTTAGTGCAGACTCTCGTCAATATGCACCACTCATGCCTTGCACACACAGTGGATAGGAATACAGACATATATGTCAGGACAACACACTATAATAAGCCAAAGGTAGACGTACATAGATGTGTGGAAGAGGGTGACTGTGACAAGGAGCCATCCTGGCCTGTCCCACCCAGCACACAGCCAAAAGGCCCCAAACACATGAGGTGCAGGTGTCCCTCACTGCAGGTACTAGCCACCAGTATCTGTCAGCATTACAGACTATGTGGTGCATGTGCCAGCTGTGCAACATGACTGTACAAGGAAGTAGTCATCTAGCAGCTGTATACATGTACCTGTGACATATGACCCTGTGTGTGCCCGCATGTGGTGTGTCAACCCATAGATGAATGGGTTATGGCCCATGCACACACCGGCCTCACCATAGCCCTACTATGACAAGCCTGCTGAGGCCATCCAATGTGAAATACACCTTTGGGAGAGTTGTAGCACAGTAATCTCTGTGGCGCATCCCATAACTGCGTACTATTGTAGTGTGATAAACTAGTTAGGTAGGAGTTCTAACCCCAGACTTGCCAACTGTGTGAGTGTGTGTTTGTGTGTGTGTCTGCCTATCTCTGTCTCTGTATTAAGCAATGCTTTTTAGGGTACTTACACTCCTTACAATTCATATACTCAACTTTGGCAAGGCTGCTGATGTCACCCACCTAGAAATACACCTCTGGGAAGGTTCCAGCCCAGTAATCTCCGTAGCGCATTCTGTAACTAAGTACTGCTGTAGTGTGATAAAGTAGTTAGGTAGGTGTTCTAACCCCAGACTTGGCAACTGTGTGTGCGTGTGTGCGTGTGCGTGTGTGTGTGTGTGTGTGTGTGTGTGTGTGTGTGTGTGTGTGTGTGTGTGTGTGTGTGTGTGTAGAGAGAAATGCTTTATAGGGTACTCACACTCCTTAAAATTCATATACTCAACTTTGGTAAGGCTGCTGATGTCACCCACCTAGAAATACACCTCTGGGAAGGTTATAGCCCAGTAAGCTCAAAAGTGCATCCTGTAACTGCATACTGCTGTAGTGTGTTAAACTAGGTAGGTAGGAGTTCTAACCCCAGACTTGGCAACTGTGTGAGTGTTTGTGTGCATGTCTGTCTCTGAGTGTGTAGAAAGCAATGCTTTTTAGGGTACTCACATGCCTTACAATTCATATACTCAACTTTGGCAAGGCTGCTGATGTCACCCACCTAGAAATACACCTCTGGGAAGGTTGTAGCCCAGTAATCTCTGTAGCACATCCTGTAATTGTGTACTGCTGTAGTGCGATGTAGAACTGTGGTAGGGTTCCATCCCCACCCATGGCAGTTCTGGATGTTTTGTGTGTGTTTCAATGTCTGTGTACAGAGCAATGCATTATAGGTTAGTCACACATAGTATATTTGAAATGGCCTGCTTTGGCAATCATGCTGATGTCATTCATTGTGCAATACACCTTTGGGGAAGGAGTGCCCTAGTAATTCCCGTGGTGCATCCTATAACAACTCCATACTGTAGTGTGATATAGATCTCTGTTAGGGGTTCTATACCCACACATGTCGGTTGTGGATGTTTTGTGTGTGTGTATCACTGTGTGTAGGGAGCACTGCATTTTAGGCTAGCCACATACAGCACATTTCAAATAGCCTACTTTGGCAATCCTGCTGATGTCATTCATTACGAAATACACCTTTGGGGAAGCAGTTCCCTAGTAATCCCCATGGTGCATCCTATAACAACTCCATGCTATAGTATAATATAGATCTTTGTTAGGGGTTCTATACCCACACATGTCAGTTGTGGATACTTTGTGTGTGTGTGTGTGTGTGTGTGTGTGTGTGTGTGTGTGTGTGTGTGTGTGTCACTGTCTGTGTATGGAGCAATGCATTTTAGGCTAGTCACACTCACTACAATTCGAATGTCCTACATTGGCAATCCTGCTGATGTCATCCAATGTGATATACACCTTTGGGGAAGGAAAACTCCAGTAATCTCCGTGGCGCATACTATAACTGCATAGTGCTGTAGTGTAATAAGCTAGTTAGGTAGGGGTTCTACTCCCAGACATGACAGGTGTGTGTTTGTAACACGTATCTTGTGTGGAGGTGGTTGAGAGTGTGTGGCCAATGTGGCATGGGTTTTGCATATTTTTTATATGGTGGCCCTACTATATATCACAATGTCCACTGTACAGGGATAACAGATGTGAAATAGCTGAGAGGCTGGGGTGCAAAGCCATACCCATACATGTGACATCAAGGCCAAGCAATTACAGTTAGCAACCCCAGTATTACCCAGAGCACACTATCAACCCATGTTGCATACAGACACACATGCCTAGGGAACAGCCAATATGTGGTAGTACACTGCATATTGGCCACTGATAGTAACTATGGGGTGATAGCTGTGGGCTACACAGGGCATGGCACCCTGCCCATCTGTCCAATATGCATGTACATGCAGGCAGTGCACCTTCCCCATGTTCCCCAGAGGACACCTAAAACACAAGTGGTGCCATCACATGTGACCCACAAAGGACTACCATGCCTGACAACATACCCTGTATTGGCAAATGCCACTGACACCAGGGAATGCTGTTAGCATGCTATCAATATAGGTGCAGGGTAAACCTGCTGCCCATTACCAGTTCCCACCACAGGTGGGCCAGACTGGTACATCTGATGATAATTTATATTCACAACATGGGCCGGACACCCCCAGGTACAGTTCCACATGTCATTGTACATGCATGTGGGAGGTGTGTACATCCCAGACACCATCCATGGCATGCACTAAGAAACACATACATGGTAAGCGATGCACAGCATTGACCACACACAATAGTCACCCAGGTAACTGGATGGGGGATACAGTACCCAGCTGTGTGGGCAAATGCAGACACTACAGCCCTGAGCCACAATGCAGACCATTGTCATGTGGCCTGATGCCAAGGTATACCCATCACCTAGCCTTGTGCAGCCGTCTGGCACAGTCGACCACCACACACCCATGCAGACATGCAACCCATGCATGTCAGTACTGGCACCCTGTGTGTTTGTGTGTGTGTGTTGTATGGTGCGTATGTTCACATCCACACTCCCTACAACCCCCATGGGCATCCTGAAGCATGCTGTCTGATGTCAGACATCTCCCCATACCCTATTCCCATACAACCCCTGCATGACCAGTGTGGTGCATGTGATACCTGCACAGTGATGTGGTGTGGCAATCCCACTAATAATGAGTTGTAATTCTGGCCCTGCCAAGTGTGTCAATGTGTATGCATCCCTGTGAGAGTGTGGCTGTGTTGATGCTGGCACCTGTACATGTGGACAGGCATGTGTATGTCACCTACAGTATAGCTACTGTATCCCTGTTGCAGATGTCAGTCACCATCACATATATGTTCTGAGGGCTCCACAACAGGTAGCCCATGTGGTGTGTCCAATTATTGCATAGAACTGTGATACTACTACATAGTCATCAGGGGTTTGATACCCTTTGCTGGTAGGTGTGTGACACAAACATGCTGTTACTCTCCCACAACTCCCTGCCTTGTCTTTGCCTCTGTCTGCCTCTCCCACTTCCTCTCTGGTGGATGTGGAGACCTACACCTGCTTTGCTTGGCAGCAGCATGTGTATTTTAAGTGATGCTCATGATCAGCTGATGGCCTCTGCATGAATTTCAGCCCTCCCCTAGCTGATTGCTTGTGGAACAGCTGTGGTAACATTCCCATAGCCAATTGCATGGAAACACACTCCAGTATATAGGAAAATCTTGTTGGTGTTGGCCCTTTCCAGTCACTGTGAGCAGGAACTAGATCTGTTGTTTGGCAAACAGCATCTCAGATGGATTGGGGATTTACCTGTAGCAACATACACTGTGGAAACAGGGCAACACACAGGAGGGGGATGTGCCTGACCTGACTACAGACTGTAAGTGCTGCTATACTGCATTTGGAGTACTGTTGGTTTAACAGTGCGTGTGTGGATATGACTGTCCTACATGTCTCCATACCTGCCATGTCAGTTCCATGTTTATGTGGAATCCCCATCTGCAGGGTCATCTGCAGACAGGGCAGTGTGTTGTGCCTTTGGTTTCATGTGTTACCAACAGAGCATCTATCTGTGGATTTCAGAAGGTAGTGTGAGGATTGCAGTCTGTAGATGGTGAAAGCCATGACAGTTACTGCCTTCTTATCCCTCATAGGCCATATGTTGCAACACACCCCATTGCAACAGTAAATGTATGAGGTTATCACAGCAACATGTCAATATTGAACCTGTGTTTGTACTTCCAGCCACCACTCTTTCAACCTTTGTACATATGTCGTGCATGAAGTGGTGCATATGTGCTGTATACCATAATTAGTGTAATCATATCTGATAACAAGTCAGTGAGATATCAGACTGCTACACATGTTATGTACAGTAGGGGTTATATTTCATGGCATAACCTGGACATTCTGTGGATGTTTGTACAGTATTGAGGTCTGTGTACTTATGGTGAATGTCGACAGTGTGTGTATTGTTAATATGTACTTTAGCCTGTGTACAGACTGTGGGAGATGTCATTGTTATAGTTCCCATCCTATCTGATGTTACATGCTGCTCCACTGTATGGTACCGTATTGGCTTATATGTTTGTAGGGCCATACACACACATGTCCCATACCACAGACAGCCATCAGACCAAGCCATGTAGCAGCCCAGTATATGTAGGGTCAGTCTGTGAGTGGCACATATGAGGATTGTGTCGAACAGATTGTCCAAATACTGTAATATTATGCTAGCTTAACATATGTGGCCGTGGCTGTGTTCACATTGGTTGTGGTTATGCACTTTCACACAGGTGTAGCTTACCCTGTGTTGTGACATGCCTGTAGAGCCTTCTATATATGCAGGTACATGTGCATTCCCCCATAGGAGATGTAGGGCAGTGTTGAGCCAGTCTGCCTGTAGCCTGCACAGTGCATTGCTACATGCCTAGCAGCTTAGTGTACTTACCCAGTGAGATGTCATGTGCAGATACTTGCCAGATGTACTGCTGCCGGGCCTCCCTTAAAAGTCATGTATGTCAGACAGAGCAGTGGGATGCTGTACAGATGTATGTCAATATCTAGTGGGTAGTATGTGGCCATGGCACCCCTGTACCAGCAGTTATTATGTGTCAGGCCAGACAGGGGTGTGTGAATGCATAACCTATGGTGGCATATGTATACCAGTCGTTATGTGTTATACCCATCTACACGGCTGTCTACATCCATATTGTCATGCATGGTACACATGTTTTGCACTAAGGGGTTATGTGTATACCTCTGGACTGTACAGAGTGTGTCAAAATGTCCACATATATTGGTCAATATCTCTGCTGCAGTCCACATGGGCATTATGTATGTGCTAGCAGTGGTACTTTACTATGATGTCCTTAGGATGTCTGTCAGTAGCCAATGGCACACATGTTATAAGCAGATGTGACCTCCCACACACACACCATGTCTGTGAAGACAATCCCAATGACAGTAGCAATAGTCTACTGATATACCTGCTATGCATACCTGAAATCCCCTTGCACTGCGACTTTGTGACTATAGGGGCTGGGTAGGGCTACACTCCATGTCCAGGACATATGGTGGAAATACATGTACATATAATTATCCAGATAGCCATATATATATGATTACACATGTGTAGTACTTCCAATTACCACTGTCATGGCAACCACCTACTATAAATTCCTACATCATGTGGGCATGGTCCCTTTACATTCCCTGAGTGATGGACATCCTTCCTGTATGTGGGCATCAGTGTTACAGACAGCAGGTAGCAATACCTCTTACAGGAGAACCGGCACACTCAGGGCAGCCACATATTTGTAGGAGGTTCAGGAACTACAGACAGAGTGTGAGTAGAGTTGTGTTATGCTTTGTATAGTACTGGTGTTACAGGGTGTGTGTATACATACTACTTTACCTTGGAATGCAGTCTGTCTGCATAGCTCTCAACTGTGGGCCTATCCTCCTGCTGGACAGAGGTATGCCTATCACGTTGTGTCTGTCCACCACACATGTCCTGTGTCAGATATTACACTCTCAGTGTGTGTGTTGAATGCTATCAGTATATGGCTACATCCATTTCTGTTTCTAACCTCAATTCCCTGACTCAGGGTATGTTGCAGATTATCCTGTAACACCAGCAACATGCTTAGTATATGGCAACAGTTTTCCACATATATGCCTGTGTTCCAGCCTCTGTCCTCCACCTACATACCAAGCTTTGCACATATGACATGCTGTTGGGGGTTGTTCTGTAGTGGGCTGTGAGTATATCACACTGCCATTGCTGCCATCAGTCCACTGCCGTTGCATCCCCCACACATACGGTGGGGCTGAGACCATATATGCCTGGGCTTCACCTACACAATACATGTGTGCCCTTATGCAATTGTATGTAATAGGGGTATATGGGCCTGTATTAACAAGTCTGGGGGATGTACCATAAATACCCTAGGCTGTTACAAAATGTGGGGGTATCAGGGGTGGGCTGCCTTAAGGTATCTGGATGTACAGTGCCATACACTTCATCTATATTTACACTACTTACATACATTGGGTTAATGCAGGCATACTGCCTCCTGCCATACAGACCATTCTCTTTGTCAGTGTGTTTGTGTACAATTTTTAGAGCTTGGCCTGGACAGCAACAGTTGTGAACCTTTCCAGACTACTGTATTAGTATAACTGTTTCACAGGTGCATTACTCTGTTTATATGGATGTCAGTGTCTGAACAGCTATAATACATGGCATATACAACTGTAATAGTACACAAATAAAGGTTATCCATTTCTGCAAACCTGTGTGTGGTGTTATATCCTATTACCTCTCTGTGGGCATATGTTGCAGGCAACAATTGTCATTTGTATGGGTGGCCCATACAGTGTCCAGTTGTTAAGGTGTTAACTGTGGGCATAGTGGCTGTTCCATATTGTGTGTAACTTCTGCATATGTATCTTATTGTACATATCTATACATGTGTCTGTGTAGTCACATGTATATCTATATATATCCAGATACGGCTATATATATATCTGTATATCTGTATCTGCATGTATGTGTCTGTGTATATGTACCCTGGGGATGTCAATAGCTGCCATATTTTACATTTCCTATGGGAGTCACACTGTACTGCATGATATGTTACTAATACCGACCTGACATACAGGTGGGTTGTAGTACTGTTTACATGTTGTGCACGTGTCATGTCAGGTCCTGCTTATGTGATCTGTAACACTTTAGTGTATTGCAGGGTTGACGTGTTTGGTTGTGGGGGGGGGATTGCCTATTCGTACATGACGTATATTATTTTGGGGCATCCCAACCCCATTAATGGTGCATGTGGACATATTTGTAATTGTCAATCTACCATTGCTATCTACAGATGTGTGGCTATATATATATATATATATATATATATATATATATATATATATATATATATGTAGATATCTACATCTATTGATATGTTGTATCTGTTTAGATATTACTATATTTGCTCACACAAATACATTTCCATGTTGGAATTCATTCACTGTACTGTTGAATGACTGGGCTGGTTGATGCATTTTGAATACATCAGGGTTATGTATATCTGACATGGCATAGTGGTAAATCACTTTGCCCATGGTGTGGGGGGGTTCTGTGCTTGAGCCTAGCAGAGGCCATTTATTTTGTTGCTAGGCAGAACATGGTCCATTGGATACAGACTGGTTAAGGCACGTTTAGTCAATTGTTAGCAGGTTTGCGTGAAGGTCAGTAGTGCTAACCTGCCATTACATCTGCTTACAGGGTGTTGGCTTCAGAGTTGCTTAACCAGTGTAGGCATTGCTTACCACCACACAAACGTCCTTAAGCCCGCTTACTAGTGCGTACATATGCTTACTAGTGCTTATTTGTGCTTAAACCTGCTTACTAGTGCCTTATTCAGTCTGACACTAATACTTCACATGTGCATTTCTTGCGGTACTCCAGTATATATATATATATATATATATATATATATATATATATATATATATGTATATATATATATATATATATATATATATATATATATATATATATATATACACATATATATATATATATATATATATATACACACACACATATATATATATATATATATATATATGCTATTTAGTGTGTTTTCCAACAAAACTATTGGTTATAACGTGCTTTGTCATGTAAAATAGACTGTGCTACAGTGGGACTCAAACCAGGAATGCCTGCTCATTGGGCAGATGTTCTGCCCACTATACTATTGCTGTTCTGCTTCATTGGCATATTTATACCATAATGTCATACCCATGGTTCCTTCTCCTGGTCCCTGAACTTCAGGTACACAGCATCCATCCATTCTCCAGTTGCTAGCCCAGCCATACCACACCTCCACACATTGCCTCTCTGCACATCACGATACTCCTCCAGAATACTGTCTCAATCCAAGCTTCTGCAGACTCTTCATCCATTTAGTCTTCATACGTATGAGCCTTGCCATGACAGTACTCTGATACTGGTGCAGATATCGATGTTACTCACAATTTTTGGTTCGTCCCACCAGGGACGGACCTATTGTTGTGTCAAGATTAGACTTAGCTGGTCTACACTGTTTCTCCCACTGGTAGCATCCTGCCAGGGGTTTGAGAAGCAGCGATTTGCTCACACACCTGGCCAGCCTCATCTCCCAGTTCAGTGGAACCAATGCCCCAGGTGTGACATTCTGTGCATGAAGCACTCCCACACGCCCCCACAACGTGCACCATTTTTATTATTCTCTTCAGTATTGTGCAAGACTACTGTTCTCACAGTATGATTGGACAGGCACTGTGTTTTGATACACATAGACTGCTCGAAATACTGTGATCGAGCAATGTACACATGGTTGCTGGTATTAATCTACATACTTACATACATTTCCTATAATGTTGAATGACTGTGCTGGATGATATGTTTGTGATAACAGCAGCTGTATATGTATCTGCCATGGCTTAGTGATACCTCATTTTGACTATACTGTGCAGGGTCGGGGGGTTGCAACCTGGGAGTGCAAATTATTTTATTACTGGGCACGACAAGAGCTGTTGGCTACAGAGTGACTAAGGCACTTTTGAGCAATTGTAAGCAAGCATGCGCTGGTTTGCGCGAGGGTCAGCAAGATGGTCAGGGTTGGCCCGGAGAGTAGTGCTCTACAGTAAAACCCAGCTACTCACTACAAGTAATACAGAGGTGTTCACATTCATAGAGAGTAACAGACTTAACATAGCTAAGTAACATAGTCTTCATGCTTAATTTACTTTAAAATGTCGGTCTTATTCATGCTTAGCTCAGGTTTACATGTCAGGTATGACTGCTGACAAAGGTCAGTTTAAGGTAAAGTTAGATTCCAGTTTAACAGTTCTGGATAGGTTACACTCAGGTATTCGGGTTAAGTTTAGTTATTCCATACCTGTATGGTAGAGTAGAAGAGAATAGTGAAGGGATAGGTTACACTCAGGTATTCGGGTTAGGTTTAGTTATGCCATACCTGTGTGGTACAGTAGAAGAGAATAGTGAAGGAGTAGGTAGGTAGGTAGGTAGAGGGGGAGACATTGTAACTGTATAGTAGGCTGTGGGAATTATTGGTATGGGAGCAATAGGGAAGGTTTGAAGGATGTTGGGATTTGTGTGTGAGGCAGGACAAGAGGTGTCAGTTTCAGTAGTTGATGTAGGGGTATAGAGTGTAAGGTGGGGGAGGATTTAACCAGATGGTGAGCATATGCTGATCCAAGTGTGCTTGAGGTGATCCTTCAAGTGTTATTTACATGTGTCATTTGGAACAGCTGAGGTAATACATGTGGGTATGGAGTTTCAGATTCTGCCAATATAGTTGGGGAAGAGGATGTCACCTACTTGTAACTTTAAACATTAATAGAAATGAAAAAGGGGTTGATAGGTAAGTGGTGTTAAAGGGGCACAAAGAGGGAAAGATAGTAGGGGAAATAGCCAGGGATGTGCAGAAAGGCTGTAGGGAAGGTCCATAGCTGGCCATTTCTTCTACAGCAACAGGTGTGCATATACACTGAAGTTGGAGGTAGATTTGGACACTCATACCCCTCGGTGGGGTTGAAGACAACAATAATAAGTTGTGATGCCAATAAGAATGGCTTACATGCCTATAGTGGGGTGTTGTGACCATGTGTTCTTTGTTGTTATTTAGTGGGTTTTGTAACAACAAATCTGGTTATACTGTACTTTGCCATGTAAAATAGACTGTGCTGCAGTGGGACTCATACCGGGAATGGTTGCTTGTTAGGCGACAGCTCTGCCCAATTCACACTATTGCTTACATCCACGTGGTGCTCTGATTAGAACTGCTCCAGCCAACACCTGCATGCCTCGACCCATAATTTCATACCCATACCCCCCCCCCACTCCTCCTCTACAGCATTCACCCTTCTCTGGGTGCAGATCGGGTCTAACCACACCACTACACACTGCCCAATCTCTACTTCTCGGGACCGATCATGTACATTGTCTCGACCCATGGATCATCAGGCTTTCCCAACCTTGTAGTCTGAGAACATATGTGCCCTGCTTTGATGCATATGTGCAATAATGGGAATCCGTAAATGCTATAATTTTTGGGTTGTCCCACAAGGGATGTTCCTGTCTTTGTTTCTAGATTAGACTTAGTGGGTCCGCAGTGTTTTGCCCAGTGGTTGTATCCTGCCTGTGGTTTGGGGAGTAGTGGATTGTTTACTTTGTTTGTGTGTTTGTTTGTATGTTTCCCATGTTTGGCTGGGGGGTAATGGTATGTGTTACACGTATGTTGATTGGGCCGCTCACCCCCTTGGGGTGCCTGTAATCATATGTCATTCTTATGTGCTGTATCATATCATAGATATATATCTGTGTATGTATATATATGTATATATATATATATATATATATATATATATATATATATATATGTATATATATATATATATATATATATATATATATATATATATACACACACACATATATATATATATATATATATCTATATCTATATCTATATATTTTATATGTATGTATGTATATATATATATATATATATATATATATATATATATATATATATATATATATATATATATATATATATATATATATATATATATATATATATATATATATATTGCTGTATATATATCTAACAACATGTGGATGTATGGTTGTCTGCATATGTATACATATCTATATGTGGTTATATATATATGTATGTCTATATATGTATACATATGTACCACAGAGAGGGAGAGGTATATATCTATTAAGTTATGGCTATATACACACACACACATACATCTACATCTTTAGCTATATGTCCTGTAATGTTGACTGGTATTGCTGGATACTACGTTTGTAGAAACGTCAGGGTTATGCATATTTGCGGTGGTTTACTGGTTAATCACATTGCCTATGATATGAAGGGTCCTGGGTTCGAGCCTTGCAAGAGTTGTTTATTTTGTTGCTGGGCAGAACACCGTCCATTGGATACAGAGTGATTAAGGCACTTTAAAGCAGTTGTAAGCGGGTTTGCTTTGGTTTGTACGGAGGTAAGCACTGCTAAATTCCGGTTACAGTGTCTTACACTCAGTTAGCTTCTAAATTGTTTAACCTGTGTAGGCAGTGCTTACCCCTGCGCAAACAGGCTTAAACCCTTGTGTGTTTTCCGTATACCTGAATTAGACGTTCCTATTAGGTTTCCTGTGCATATTGGGCAACCTTGTGTGCCATGTATGCTTTGCGATACCTACAAATAAAACTGTTAGTGTACACAAAGTCACACATGAAGTCTATTGTTATTACTAGAGAAACATTTGTCCCATGTGGGACAATCCACAAATTGGGTATTCTACTTTCCTCTAAAAGCATGGCTGCAAAGGTACGCATGGCTATGTGCATGGACTACAGCGTGTGGCAGACCTAAGATACTTAGGTCGGGACAACGTACAGGATGAGTCCCAAGGGGAGGAGGAGTGGAGGGTGGGCAATGTGTGGTGGTGTGGTAGGTACAGGCCAGTAACCAGGGAAGGGATGGTGACTGCATGTGTGCAGCAGGGGGAGCGGAACTGTGGATAATGAATGTATGGGTCGAGGATGGCCTGGGTTGGATGGGCCTGTACTGGTTGGCCCGCCTAGTGGGTGGGGGAGAAGTGAATGTGATATAAACATGTAAAACATAAAAAAAGACTCATTTAAATCCCTATTTAAATGAAACACTTACAATAAAATGAACTTGGTAGTGTATTGCAGGGCAGATGTGTTTGGCTGGGGGAGGTATGCCAATTCATACAAGACATATATTGTTTGGGGCCTCTCATCCCCATTAACGGTGAACGTGGACATATATGTTTCTGTTAATCTACCATTGCTATCTACAGATGTCTGGCCATATATATCTATATGGGTATATATATATATATATATATATATATATATATATATATATATATATATATATTTGCTTACATATTAATAACTATGTCCATATATACCTACAGAGATATATATCTGCGTACATATATGTAAATTGCTGTGTATATGTGGACATATAGGTGTTGATATATATATGTGTAGATGTCAGCATTTGCATGTATGTATGTTCATATATTTGTATATATATGTATATATTTCTGGATATATATATATATATATATATATATATATATATATATATATATATATAGATATATATATATATGTAACTGCATATATAGATATGTTGTAGCCGTTTAGATAGTAATATATTTACACACACACACATACATCTAGATGTAGGTATACATTCTCTGCACTGTTGCATGACTGGTCTGGATGTTATGTTTCTGAAAACATCAGATTTATGCATATCTGGCATGGCTTAGTGATAAATCATTTTATGTATGGTGTGCATGGTCCTGGGTTCGAGCCTTGCAGAGGCTGTTTATTTTGTTGCTGGGCAGAACACCAGCCATTGGATACAGAGTGATTAAGGCACTTTAAAGCAGTTGTAACCAGGTTTGAGCGGGTTTGCACAGAGGTAAGCACTGCTAAATTCTGGCCACATTTTCTTATAACAATACACACCGTCGAGAAGAAAAACCTTTATAAGACACGCAAAGCTTTCAGGTTACACACCCTTTCTCAATGCTTAAGGTTTTTCTTCTCGACGGTGTGTATTGTTTGGAGAATTCTTTTGATGCAGCTTTTGTTTTCACATTTTCTTATACCCAGTTAGTTTCACCTTTGCTTAATCTGTGTAGGCAGTGCTTACCCCCATGCAAACACACTTAAGCATGCTTACTAGTGCTTACATATGCTTACTGCAGCTTATCTGAGCTTACACCTGCTTACTACTGCCTTATTCATTATGATACTGACTCTTCACATGTGCATTTCCTGCAGTGGTCCATTTCATAAATATCTGTTATTTAGTGGGTTTTGCAATGCAAATATTGGTTATATCATGCTTTGCCATATAAAATAGACTGTGCTGCAGTGGGACTCGAACCGGGAATGCCTGCTTGTTAGGCGAATGCTCTGCCCACTACACTTTTGCTATGCTTCTTCATTTGCATATATCTTCCTTGTTATCCTCTTCAGCCTTTTAAGCTGCTTTAAACATAGTTGTTTTTTTGCTTACTAGCTGCTTTAAACATAGCTAAGCAATGGGCATACCCGCACACTTATGGTTAGATGTACTCGGAGTTTTAACAAACAATAAAGGGATTTCTTCTTTTGATTTTTATGTCCTGTTGCTGTTGTAGACATTGGGGACTGTTGGTGGGGATATGCAGACACCTATGAGCGGTCTTGCTCATCTAATTCCACTTTGTACTGCTCTGCATTGCAGTGGCATGTTTATTTTAAGAACTTGCTGTCAGACGCACCTCCTGCACTCGTATGCGCTTCATGTAAGCCTAGGAGGTTGGGCAGCGTGACTTCATTAATATGCATGGCACTCTGCCATCCTCCTCCTACACGGACACTTCCGTGCGGGACTAGCTTAGTGAATCCAGGGGATAATCTTTACATAATAATTTTTGTTTATTTGAAACTTTACCTTTCAAATTAAATATATAAATACATTTACTTTATTTCTCTCACTTACTGTTTCTTGTTTACTGTAAGGAGTGGTAAGAAGAGTTTCATAAAACCTTTATTATTGTTTATTTAGACATAATTATTCATCTCTTTGTGGTAGGATCTAGTGAGTGTTGTTAGTTTCATATTTGTGATTTTATTGTTTGGCCTGGTTAATACTATTTGAATCTAGGATTCCTTGAACTCTTTTTTAGCATGTGGCTATGTTCTACGCAGCTAAAATAAGAAGTCTGTTAGAGGTTTGATAGCAATTATTGTTGAAACATTTGTATTCTCACCACATAATGCTTTTATGATACGGATTTGTTAAGTGAGTGTGTTGTTGGTGTACTTTTACAAAGCTGGACTGGGACTGCTAGTCCTTCTTTGGAGCTTGAGAATAGTTCTGGTGATGACAGTGTGATGAGCTTTGTGTGGTGCATTTGACAGTTTAATTCTGTATTGTCATCTTTCATGTGATGTGGTGCATTGTTCAAGATGTTGTTTAGACTCCCTGTGAGTTCATTTGCCAGTCATAGAAATGATAGTTCTCTTTTGAATTGTTTACTTTTCCTGCCTGGGTCTCATGTTTACTTGTTGGCATTGTTGATGCTGATGAAGTACATATTGATAAATGCGATATGTGTGTTAGCTTATTAAAGGAAAACAAGGTTTATGAAGTAAGATATCTTCAGTGTATCAGTCTTATTCACATATAATTTAATAACAATCACCTCTAATAGTATCTTTTGCAAGTCAATGTAAGTTAAGCTATATTGTGCATAAATGATGAAATGGACAGATTGTTGAAAGTCATAACAAAACCATATCATCAAGAATTTAGTCCGTCAAATCATTCTGACTAAGATCACATTACAGTAGGAATCAGGAAAGTTGCCCTTTTTTCCCCACTATAGTGGTGCCATCTTGGAGTCAGTATAAATAATTAGCAGGAGGTGTGGGGGTGCAGGGGGCCTGCAGAAGCAATGTTTTTGTGTAGTATGTGGGTGTTATTTTAATTTGGATTTTTTTTCAGTGGAATGAATTGTCAATAATATGGTTTTGATTATATGACATTAAACAATCTGTCCATTAAATTGTTTGCAATAGATCCATAAGTAGCATCATGAATTGAGGAATATTGATTATAACGGACTGGGCAACAGATATGGAGGTAGGATATTGTCATATAAAATTTGGTTTACAAATAAAAGTAAATTTTAATTGATGTACTTAACTTACAAGTATTCATTAACTGAATGTATTATATATATGAAAATGATAACATTATACCTGAATATCATATACATGTGCAGAAGTGATTATTAATATAATTAACTGAACAGCTGTCTGTTAGGATGATAACCAAATTATATAGCTATTAAAACCTCATCTCAGTGTTGGTTTAAAACAAATGAATCTCATTTTCATAGTTATATTTAAAGCTAGTACATATTGTATGAACAAGATGTTCACTGACTGATGGATTAGAAATACATAGGCATTGTTTCATATTTGATCTAATATTGCTTTTTCTACAAATGTAATGGTGATTTGATTTTTCATTAGTGACTTGTCTGTAACTAATATAAGATTTCTATAAATTAACGGTTGCATTTATAATACTGGTTATATACTAATATTGTAATGTACGCTTTGCATTTAAGATTTATCTATGGACATTTATTATTTTAAAATGTGTTGTGAATATTATTTGGATAATTATACATTCTTAAATATATAATAGTGTCTGATTTAATGACATGAGCAACACATTACTACTGAATGATCTGTTAACATGAATATTGTTTTTGTTAGTGCACTGAGATGGGTTTATGGATGCCTATACTGGTAAATTCACGGACACAAACTGAATAAATTAAAAACAACACAAGCAGGTCTATTCCAAACCAAACTTTACTTAAAGCACTTTTCGTTTGCTTCAGTGCAAATGAAAAGCGCTTTAAGTAAAGTTTGGTTTGGAATAGACCTGCTTGTGTTTTTTTTTTTGTTTATTCAGTTTATGGATGCCTATGGTAGATGTATGTTGCATGTGTATTAGGTATGTATGTTCTGTTTGGGTGCATTTCTTTTGCAATACTCATAATGTTTGTTTACTTAATGAATCTGTACTAAGTATGCAAATGTTGCAATTTACTGGGTTTATGTCATGTTTGGTAAGATTCCTTTTGCAATACTCATACTGTTTGTTCACCTAGTAAATGTGTATAGGTATGCACATGTAATTTATGAGTTTTATGCAAGTTAATCCATAATACTGTTGATTATCAATATGAAAACTAAAATCAGGAGAAATGGTGGAAGTTGTGCATGCCTTACTTGTTTTATAAGTGTGGTATACACTTGTATAATTGCTGTGGGCATTCATGACCCTGACTCATTCTTTTAATATAGTAACTAATGGTAAAATAATTTAAGATTATTTATGGTGAATACATATCTATCAATACATTTTAAAATGCTTAGATATGATAAGAATAATGAAACCTTGAGAGCTGACTTTAATATTATTGCATTATTAATCAATTGTTCTGTCAACAAGACATTTTGTTTAGATGGTAGTTTTGGAATAATTGTTCATTATATAAAAATACATTGAATGGTTAGCAATGTGTTAAATTATTAAAGGTTAATATTTAATTACTTTAAACTAATGAATCACAATAGCAGAAGGTCATACAATGGTAGTTATAAAAATTAGTATGAACTCTAAAACTTATTTAATTATCACATAATAATTAATAACATATCAGAAACACTAAAAGATATGCAACACAGGAGGTCTTGAAGACTTAAATTAAAACAGAATGAAAAGCTGCATTGAACATCATGCTACCATAAGAGTATTGTTTAATGAAAATGTTAATTATTTTTAAAAAATTTCATGAACATATTAAGTTTGTATATGTTGAAGGGATACTATCAATATGCTGCTCCATAGAATTATTCTTTTTAATATAAATATCTATTTAATATTTAAACTTTTAGTACTTCATCTAGTAATGATATTATTTCATTACAATAGTTTTAATATACTTTATAGGGTTATATATATAACATATTTAACCTTATTGTGAAACCAAACGGAAAAAACAAATGGAGATTAAGACTGTCAGAGACCACCAAGAGACAGTGTTTTTTAGCGCTTTCTTTCACATTTAATTCAGTAAACTTCTTCAGAAAAAGAATAGACTTTCCAAACTCTTCTTTTATATAACATTAAAGGAAGTGATGTCATAAATTAAACAGCATAATTATTAAGACCATTTTTTTAAAAAAATGACTGTCGTGAAAAATGACTGTCATAAAAACATTTTTTCATATGAAATGAATGTGTCTTGTTTTTGAATCATGTTGCATTTACTTCAAACAATATAAAACATGAAATAGGGTGCAATAATGCTTTTTTTGAAAAATCAACATGTTGCTGGTCAATCCATATGTTTGATGTATATTTTTTGTGTATAATGAATTTATTAAAAATCACCCAACTATATCCTTGTGTGTGTTAATGTTGATTGTTAAATCCTTGTATATTTGCTTGTTATATATTATGTATTATGTATTGTTCACCACCATCAGTACATTTCAAACTTCCTTTACAAAGTAAAATAAAACAAACAAGGTGTTGTAAATACCTTAAAAAATACACAGTAATGATTACTGATTCATAAAAACTAGTTTTAACTGATATTATTCTAATTTAATCTATCTATCCACCAAAAAACATTTTAAATTAACCATCTCATTTAGACCAGGTGGATGGTCTGCCCATAACAAAAGTTGCCACAGTGCTTCTCTTTGTTCTAATTTGTTGTTTAAGTCACCTACAAACACTCCCTGTTCAATCTGTTCTAGAATAGAAAATTCAAACTTTTTGAAATTTTCACATTCTAGGGAATGTCTTGCTAAAGCATTGTTTTTGTCCTTTTTTTTGATTGCCAACACATGCTCATATATTCTACGTTTCAACACTCTCTTGGTCTTTCCAATGTAATAACATTGGCATGTAGAACAACTCGCTAAATAAACCACAAATTGGCTATTAAAGTTGTAATACTTAGAAGCCCATAAGGTTCTGCCAAGATGTTTGATTTTAATGAAAGAAGTGTTGCTAATGAACCTGCATTGTTTGCAATTACTGCATCCATAAGTTCCCTTTTTGTTAACTACCACTCCTTTTGAATATTTTGAGTTATTTGATCTCTCTAGAATTAATTTAATATTTGTAACCATTTTGTACGTAAATCTAGGAGATCTACCCAAAATGTTCGACAAATCCTTGTTACCCAAAATGATGTTCCAATTCCTTTCTATTGTGTTTTTTATTAACCACATTTCATCTGTTATAGGTAATGGAAAAGCACTTTTGAAATCTCCTTTGGTGGTGGCTACTTCTCTTTCAATAATGTTAGGGGCCCCTACTGTGACATCATTTGATGCCAGTATTGGCCTAGCCACCCCCTTTCTTAGTCTGGTCACTTCTTCCTCTAACTTTACTAACCAACTGTTTTCATAACTCCTTTGTATAAACATCTTTCTAAGTAGTGTTAATTCTTCTTCATAAACCCCATCTTCAGATGTGAGTCTACTCAACCTTATCATTTGCCCTTTGATGACCCCCTTCTTCATGTGCTCTGGGTGAAGACTATCTTTGTGCAAGTATTGATTAACAAAACAGGACTTCCTGTAGATTTTACTTTGTATCTTACCTTCCAAACCTTCTATTTTAAGGGTGAGGTCTAAAAAGTTGATTTGCTTACCAAAACCACCCATTTTGAAAAATAAAAAATTAGTGGTCTTGTTTAAATCGTCCACCATGTTTTCAAACTCACTTTTCTCTCCATCCCAGATGAAAAACAGGTCATCAATGTATCTGCAATAGAATATTATTTTTGGAAAACTTTGGTGTGTTTTTAAATGATTTCGTTCCCAGTTGGCCATCACAATATTGGCAAAAGCTGGTGCAACCCTTGACCCCATGGCCACTCCGGAAACTTGTTTGTATAAATTCTTATTAAATCTAAAAATGTTGTTTTCTAATACAATTCCCATTAAAGCACATAATGTGTTGACTCTTTCTCCTCGAAGGTCAGTATTAATGGAGAGATACTCTCTCAAATACTCTAACCCTTCCTCCTGGTTAATGGATGTGTAAAGACTGTTCACGTCCAAAGTTGCAAAAACTGCCTTCTCACTTGTGATTTTAGTATTGTGTAAAATTTCTAACAAGTGCCAAGAGTCTCTTAAATAATAATCAGACCTTTGTGCTATGGGATTAAGAATGTGGTCTAACCATACCGAAATGTTTTCTGTTTTTGAATTTCTAGCAGATACAATGGGTCTAAATGTTAATCCTTCTTCTGTATTTTGTATTTTGGGGATCCCAAAAAAGTTTGACATGTTTGAATTTTCTACAGTCAAGAAATTATAATCAGTCTGGTTGATCTCACCCTGACAAAACATGTCAAACAACATTCCATCTATGTTTCTAAAACTTGATTTAACTAACTCCAATGACACTTTACAATAATTAGTTTTGTCATTTAGAAGTAAATCAATAGCTTTTTCATAGTCAGAGTTGTCCATTATAATGATTTTGCCACCCTTGTCAGCTCTCATTACCCTTAAATTAGGGTTATTAGCCAGCTGTTCCAAGGCTTCAGACTCTTCTTTACTCAAATTTTCAGGTGCCCCTGATGGATTTAATTCCCTGAACTGCCTTTCACATACATTCTGAAACACCTGTAGTGTGTTCAATAAAGGTGGATTAAACGTACTAGGTCTACTAGGCATTGAATCATGTTGTGTAGTGTAGTTATTTTCAACATCATTCATGATATATTTTAGATTTAACTTCCTCAAGTACAATCTAAAATCTACCAAAAGTTTGTCCAACTTTACCTTATTTTTTGGAATAAAAGAAAAACCTTTCCTCAACACTTCACTGGTCACAGATGAAAGTGAAAAACAACTCAAATTAACAATGCTAATGGAAAACATTTCATGAGATGAAGAGTCCAATGCTTCGATCTGTTTTTCCCTTTTCTCTTTCCCTTTTGTTGTGTTGTGTTGAACCATTTTGTAGTCTTTCTCAGTTGATAACCCTCTTTCCGAAAAGGGGTATTAGGCTTATCATTGTTTTGACTTAATACTTCTGCAAAGGTATTACCAGATGCAGAAGGAATGTTCTTATTGGGACCAGTCAAAACTTCTTTCACAATGATCGCATTAGAACTCTCCCCTCTTTTTGTAGTCTGATTGTTTGGATCATTTCCAATATTCAAATCCTGTTGTGATAAAGAATTTGACTCTGAATTTGTCTGATAGACAGGTACCTCAATGTCCATAACTTTATCAGTGTTACTAATATAAGCTTGGTCCGATTTATAAGCTCTGATATCCCTCTTGAGCTTATTTTGTTTTCGTGAAATTATAGTAGCACAATGTCTGTTGACCTTAGCTTCTACACTGTTGTATAAAGACAAAAAGGTACTAAAACAATCAGAGCATTTAATTGAATCATCCAAAACTTTGATGTCTTCTGTAATTCTCACTATTTCATTTTCATAATGTCTTACTAATAACCCCATCATGGTGACACCTGTCTCGTTGTATAACGCTATTAAACGGTTACACAAATCATCCCCAGGGGTCACACAGTTTGGAAATTTAGCAACCCTTAGCCCCTGTGGCACTATCTTCCATTTTATACATTCGTTTAGATAGCGTACTTCTAGAACCAAAGTTGCATGTTTGAATATGAGTTTCTCCAAATCGAAAATACGTCGTTTACAGGAAAAACTGTCATTGAAAGAATTACTTACTTTGGTGCCTGGAGAAACGTCGTCTATATCTGAAAACGGATTGACTGTCTTATTATGTATGTAACCCATGATGTTGTTTTCGAACATGAGCGTTTCAGTCCTCTCATTTTGGCCATTGTTTTCGATTGAACCGCCACTACCTCTGTTCCTCACATCATCCGGACAGACCGGAAGTGTCTGTGCTTCGGAATCCGTCGGTACTGTAGATTGGCAGGTGTTGATGAAACCGCCCACTCTCCCACCTTTGCCGACAGTTAGATTAACTGCTTTAGTGGATTTATCCTGCTGAATAACAGTTACTTTGTTCAAATCAGTATTTGGACAGTCACCGACTGAATAATCTCTTTTTAAAAAATATACATCAAACATATGGATTCACCAGCAACATGTTGATTTTTCAAAAAAAAGCATTATTGCACCCTATTTCATGTTTTATATTGTTTGAAGTAAATGCAACATGATTCAAAAACAAGACACATTCATTTCATATGAAAAAATGTTTTTATGACAGTCATTTTTCACGACAGTCATTTTTTTTAAAAAATGGTCTTAATAATTATGATGTTTAATTTATGACATCACTTCCTTTAATGTTATATAAAAAAAGAGTTTGGGAAGTCTCTTCTTTTTCTGAAGAAGTTCACTGAATTAAATGTGTAAGAAAGTGCTAAAAAACACTGTCTCTTGGTGGTCTCTGACAGTCTTAATCTCCGTTTGTTTTTTCCGTTTTTATATTTAACCTTATTACTTAATGCTGAAATTCTATATACCAAATATTGTTATAGCTTATGAATTATAAATGTATTTATTGAAGTAAATTTTAATTGTCTCATTAGTAAATGGGGCAAATCAGCAAAATAATATTAATATCTATTTTGTGCATTCAGTTAGCAATAGGTGTATTTCATTAAACTTTAACTACATCCAGTAATTGCTCATTCACTTTTTCATATCTTCTTATAATAACAGTTACTTAGATTTATTAAGCAGATGCAATGATAGCTGGGTTGGTTTATTAGAAGTGATGTTGGAGGGAGTTTGAATGGGATTTTCATCAACCTAGGAAGGATAGGTTCCATGTTAAGGTATTTTGCTTTGATTACATTGTGTATTTCAATATTTGTTTTAAAATTTTTATGTATAACAAGCATTACTAGATCATCAGTTTCATTTTCTATACTAAATTCTCACCTAGAATTTATGTATATTGAATTTTTAAATATAGCATTATCAATTGACGTATTAATATTTATAAACTATTCTTAATCATATGTGGTATTTTGAAACATGTATCTCTGAATATTAATGGATTATTAAATAGTGATGCAAAGAAGAGTAGTCTTTTGTTATATCTAAGGATGCATAAAGCTCATATTGTTTTTGTTGTTTGTTTTTTTACAAGAAACACATATAATTAAAGAGGATATTAATAGATTGACCACAAATGACTATGCAGTAATTTCAAGAGGTATTGCCATTATCTGAAAGAATGCTGCTGTAATTTGTTGATACAATAAATCTTGAAGAAATTAAAGATCTGATGCAATCTAACTTTTTGAATTCTACACGATTCATACAGATTCGGAATGCACTCTGACATTGATAAAGTCTTTGTTGCAAGTAATCTAATATCTAGCATAGAGAAACCTCTAACCATTTCAAGTCCATTATCAGACCATAATGTAATTATTATTAATTTTATAACCAAACCTAGAAATGTAAGTCATTATAATAGATTACCAGAATATATATATATATTCAAAATAAAGGACTTTAAAGAATGCATTTTATTTAGCTACAAACTGATATAGAAATAAATAATAATTGGGATTTTTCAATATTATTTTATGGGATTTATTAAAAGCTTATTTAAATGCTAGAATCACAGATTGGTATGTATATATATATATATATATATATATATAAAGAATGGGATAACGTTTGTTTATATTATAATTCAAAATAGATAACTTAAAGTTAACTTCACAGACAGGCAATAAGAATATTGCTAAAGAATTAAAATCATTTAATTTAAAATATGCTGAAATTTTAAATCATAAAGTTTATATTAGCTTAGACAAAAATAAATTACAATCTTCTTCAATATATTTAATTATTTATTTTATTTGCAGTTTGTTTTCCAGCATACTCCATTGGGCTATACGGAGCCCATTTTCATTGGAGTCCTGGGGAGAAAAGTTCATGAAAAAAAATACAAGTACATAGGAAGGAATTATAAAATCCATAGTAGTACATAGTACAGCCAAGTACAAATACATATCATGTATATACTTATCAGTTTTTCAAGTAAATGTTACATAATACAGAAAAGAAATGGATGTACATTCCAAAAAAATATTTAACAAGTAACATTCAGTTGTAAATACAAATTTTGTTTTGGAAATTGTGGTGGGGGATCTTTCAGTTGTAGGTAAATAACATCACAGATGGCAGTGTACTGTAGTAAGTAGTTGTTTGCAATAAATGAGTTTAGAAGAATTAAGAGGTCAGAATAGTCTGGATTTAGGTTGGATGAGAGCTAGAGCATTTCCATTCAGAAGTAAGGTGAGAGTGCAGTGAGGTTTTGAATAAGGAAAGACTGTTGGTGGTGCAGATAGGGGGAGGGAGGGAGTTCCAGAGGAGTGCTAGAGAGATGGACATCAGGTGATTCCCAGCTGGACGTGAAGGTTTATGCAATTTAATTAGGTTTTGGCAATTAGATCTTAGTGATCTATCTGGTCTGTGCATTTCAAAGGTGTTTGCTAGGGATGGGGGGGTGTTTGCTAGGGAGGGGCAGAGAGATAGGTTGTGAATAAGTTTGTGTGCTTGGATAAGCTGGGTGTAACGGAGGAGGTTAAGTAGTTCTAGCCAACTTAGTTGGTGAAGGGAATTACAGTGGTGGGAGGAGAGTCTATGACCAGCAGCAAATTTTGATATCGTGTTATAACAGGATTTTTTGTTTTTTAATTTTTCACTTTTTCATATCTTCTTATAATAACAGTTACTTAGATTTATTAAGCAGATGCAATGATAGCTGGGTTGGTTTATTAGAAGTGATGTTGGAGGGAGTTTGAATGGGATTTTCATCAACCTAGGAAGGATAGGTTCCATGTTAGGGATAGCATGGTAGAAATCATTTATGAATATATTGAATAATAGGGGGCTGCCTGTGGGAGTATTGAGAAAGGGTGAGGTAGCTCTTTTCCATTTAACTGCTTGTTGCCTGTTTGTGAGGTAGCTTGAGAACCAGTGGATGGAGAAGGAGGATAGGTTTAGTTTAGAGAGTTTTGTAGTAAGGGAAGAATGTAGGCTAGTTAGGATGGGCACACTCTATAAAAGGGGTGGGATGAGATATGTATTGGCTAGTGTAATCCTGGTGGTGGGAGAGATAAAGCGACTATGACGGTAGAGCATACCTAGTTTTTTATGTTTTTTATGTTTGCTTGTATATGCTTGTCAGATTTTAGTTGGCCATCGATAATAATTCCTAACAGTTTTGTGTAAGAGACTAGTTCTAGATGGGGTATTTTTTTTTTTTTTGCTGGTAATTTTGAAGGATTGTTTGTCTAGGGAAGAGGTTTTACAAATGTTGAATAGCATAAGTTTGATTTTGGATGCATTCAGGGCAAGATGATTATCTAGCATCCACTGTTCAGTAGAGGAGAAGGTGACTTGTGTTAGATTATTGAGAGTTGTAATTGAAGGGGAGGAACAGATTATAGTAGAATCATCGGAATATTGAATAAGGCTGGATTTAGGGATAGCATGGTAGAAATCATTTATGAATATATTGAATAATAGGGGGCTGCCTGTGGGGGTATTGAGAAAGGGTGAGGTAGCTCTTTTCCATTTAACTGCTTGTTGCCTGTTTGTGAGGTAGCTTGAGAACCAGTGGATGGAGAAGGAGGATAGGTTTAGTTTAGAGAGTTTGGAAAGAAGCAGGTTGTGGGAAATAGTGTCGAAGGCCTTAGAGAGGTCAAGGAAAAGAGTAGATATGAAGTGTCTGGAGTTGCAAGCTTTGTTGATTGTTTCAAGGAAGGACAGAAGGGCAGTGGAGGTACTATGACCTGGTCTAAAGACATGTTGCGTGGGGGTTAGAAGCTGGTTATTGATGAGATAGGGTAAGAATTGTTGGTGGACACACTTCTCAAGTAGTTTAGAAACAGGGGATAGGAAGGCGATAGGGTGAAAGTTAGGGATGTCATTGTTATTTCCGCCTTCATGGAGAGGGATAATAAAGGCCTTCTTCCAGAGTTGGGGGAACTGGCATTCTGAGAAGGAATGATTTATAAGTATGGAGACAGGGAGGGCAATTACTTCAGCAGCAACTTTTAGGAAATAGGAGGGGATGCTGTCAGGGGCATTGGAGCCAGGTTTTAATTTTTGGAGAAGTTTTTTATAGTGGATATGGAGATAGGATTGATGGAGAAAGGTGGGGGTTGGAGGCATGAGATGTTAGGGGAGGAAGGGGTGGAGGCAGGTTGAGGAGGAGCTGCAGATTGGTTAGTTAAGGATAGTGTTAGTTTGTTGATGGAGTCAGTAAAGAAGGAGTTAAATTGGGTAGCTAATTTCATGTCAGTTGTATCTGGGTCAGGGAAGGGGTTTTCTTTTTTCCAGGGTTGAGGAGAGATGTTATTCCTTTCCAAAACTGTTTGGGGTTGGTATTATGGTTGGTTTGGAGGGTAAAAAAATAAGTTTTATGGGCAGAGACAATGAGTTTTTTGACTTTGTTGTGTAACATTTTCTATTCATTAATGGTGGAGGGGGTTTTATTTTTTTTTGTATAGTGCCCATGCTTTGTCACGAAGACACATGGTTACAAAAGTGTTTTTAGATAGTCAAGGTACAGGGCTACTTTTTATGTGTTTAGTTTTTAGGAAGACAAGGGAGTTGAGTAGGTTCATAAAGATGGTGTTGAATACAATTAGATCCAAAAAAAGAAAAAATCCAGTTAGATTAAAGAAATTACTTGTCAATATGGTAACAAAAGTAAAAAAATGACTGATATAGAATATATCCTACAATGTTTTAAGAATTACTATAAATGTATAAATATAATGAGTAATGTCTTAGTGAAAGATAACATAGTCAATAAATTCTTAAAAGAAAATATTTATTATAAACTGATGAAAGAACAATTAAAAATAGAAAAAAACAATATATCAAAAATTAAGGAGCAGATAAAAAATATAAAAAACAGTAAAGCACTTAGTAAGGATGGCATTATTCCAAATTATATAAATTAATGTCAGATAATTTAATGAACATTTATATTCTTATTAGAAGTTAAATCTGCATCCAGTCTACCACCTTCTTGGAAATAGACATTAATTTCCTGTGCATTGAAATGCAATACAAATCTGGCGTTATAGACCGATATCTATTTTAAACGTTGATTATAACATATTTATGTTAATTCTGGCAAATACAATTAAACCAGTGCTACCTACTATAAATTATGATCAAATAGGATTTATATTAAATAGAAAAACTCAGAAAATATTATGAGAATAATCACTTTAATAGACTATGCAAATAAAGTAAAGAAAGAGCTTTCAATTCTTTGTCCAGATTTAACTGAGGGTTTTGACTCAGTTCATTGGTCCTACTTATTTAAAGCACTTAAGGAATACAATTTACTGGAAAGTTTTATGAATTTAATCATACAATTATATCATAACTTTTATGCTTTTGTGAAATTCGGATCCTTTTTTCACCATTATTATTTGCATTGGTTGTCGAACCATTTGTAAACAAATAATAACATTATAGGTTTTAAATTAACATATCAATTCAGTTTAAAAATTCAACTTTATGCAGATGATATTTTATTAATAGTAGGCAATATTGACTCATTTTTATCTCCCATTACTGATCTCTTTAAAAGAATGTGAAAGAAAATGTCAGGCCTAAGCTTTAATCATAGTAAATCTAATGTTTTATTAATTAATAAAAAAATGACTTGTTAAAAATAACAATGACTTAAATTAGAATAATAGGCACTTAAAATACCTTGGTAATATTAATAACACCTAATTTTAAAGTCTTAGTTTTGACTAATTGTAACTATATCTTGGAAAATATTAATAAATTAATTAATAAGTGGAATATTTTTAACTATGAAAGAAAAATCAGCTCTGATCAAAATTATAGCTTTTCCAAAGTGTTTGTTTATTATTCAACTGCTTGCAACAATTCCTTCTAAAACAATATTAAAAAGTAAATAAATAACAATCTTCAAGTTTTTTTCTTGGCATCCGAGTAAATCTAGGACTTCCTTTGAGTATCATAAAAGAAGCTGAGAGGATGGAAGTATTCTTTTTCCTGACATTGAATTATATTCTGTCATTAAAATGGTAACATTATGGCTTACCATATCCTATACAACTAAATGGAAGTCAGTATAAAAAATACTTCTAATGAATAATGGTTACATATCTATGTCTTATAGTTAGATTGTAACTAATAACTTTCTATGGATACTAAAGAACTATTTTGTCATCAACTATAATAATAAAACAATTGATTCTTATTTTATTAATAGTAATCTCAGCATTTAGGAAATGTATATATGCCAATCCTTATATAAAAACCCAGTTCTTTACTTTATTTTCCATAGCATTCATTAACAATTGTCTAGAATCTTGTAATTTTAACAAAAATTATAATCATAAAGAATAGCAATTTAATTTTTAGAATCAATTTTAAATAGAGCCAAAATACTTCCATCAGAATTTTTAATGTGGAAAATATAGTTTGATTCTAAATAACTGGCCTTTCATACAAATTAATATAGCGATAACCCACACCTGGGTGTGGGTAATGCTGGATTTACCCACGGTTGGTGTGGTTTGGTCATGAGGGCGAAGCCCGAGTGGCCAAACAAAGACAACCATGGGTAAATCCACCATTACCCACACCCAGAAGTGGGTTATTGCTATTATACAATGACATTATTTAATAAAAAAAAATAGTTACTTTTCTTAAATAATGGCATTGTATAATGCCTCCTTGCTGCCCTTCCACAGCTGTCTGGTATTCTGCGGCAGTTCTGATGTACTGCGCATGCATATGCTTACGCTGTACATCAGAGCTGCGGGTGGAAGCAATGGAGAAAGCAAGATCTCTGTTGCTTTTTACAAATTGTCTTGCTGTGTTAAAGGAGTTTAACATAGCGAGACAGCTTTAAAAAAGCAACAGAGATTCTTGCTATGTTAAACCCATTTAACATAGGAAGACAGTTTTGAAAAAAGCAATGGAGAAAGCAAAATCTCCGTTGTTTTTTACAAAGTGTCTCGCTATGTTAAAGGAGTTTAACATAGCCAGACAGCTTTAAAAAAAGCAACGGAGAATCTCCGTTGATTTTTTTAAAGTGTCTCGCTATGTTAAACCCATTTAACATAGCGAGACACCTTTAAAAAAAGCAACGGTGATAGGAAGATCTCCATTACTTTTTTTAAAGCTGTCTCGCTATATTAAATGAGTTTAACATAGCGAGACAATGTGTAAAAATCAACTGAGATCTTGCATTCTCCGTTGCTATAAAAAAAGAGTTATACTAATGGAAAAAGTCCAGGCGACCGGACCTTTTTCCATTACTATAACTCTGATTTACAACTTGCACACTGACCAATCAGCGTGCACGTTTTGGAATATTAATGGGGGGGTCATTGTATAATAGGCAATATGTAATATCTAAAATTGAATCCTTTCATGATACACATAAAAAGGTCTACATAAAATTATAGAATTTATCATAAATATTAATACAGATAAAGAGATGAGGAAATCATGTCTATACAAAATTTATAAGATTCTTAGAACACTTAAATTAAGTCCAAATGTTTATTATTGGAATTATTCTGCACAAATTAATAATATGTACTTATTGAATGAAAATTTAAAAAAAAAATGGAATACAATCTGCTGGGTAAAACACTTCATCTTTATATTGGAAAGTGTTCACATGGAAATTTCTACACAGAGCCTTTATAACACCCCAGAAATTGGAATTCTGTACAACAGAACATATATTAATTGTTGGAAATGTAGTTCAACATTTAAAGCAGATTGGCTGCATATGGTCATAAAATGTAAATTACTATATCCCTTTTGGAAAGATATAAATAACTTTATGCAAGCATTATGGTCAGATAGGTTCTATTGTTCCAAATCTTTAATTATGTTCAATGATCTGATTCCTGGAACCATACCAAGAGTTCAAATTCATCTTAACTGGTCTATTCTAACTATTGCTAGAAAAGCTATTACAAAAAAATTAGAAGAATAATATATTACACCCTCAATTACAGAGTTTATAAATATTGCTAGAGTTGTTGTTGTTGTGTCTTTCGGCTTTTTCCTGTTAGAGGGTCACCACAGCGGAACTCCAGTCCGCTAATGATTGGTAGTTGATTTTTAAGTGCCGAGTTACCAGCCCTGACGCACAACCTTCAACAAAAGTACGCCCATTCAGCATGTCTCCACACAGAAGACGCTCTAGCTGAGAATTGAACCGGACAGCGTCTTACTGTGAGGTGACAACGCTATCGCAGCACCACCACTGCGTGGTTTGCAAAAATGAAATTCATACCATTAGAATGAGAAATAGCAAAATGGCCTGTAGTTATAATAACTGGATAAAACTAAGTAATCTCTTAGAAACATATTAACAAGTTTTTACTAATAGAATTTAAGATTGTATGACTTGTTATGGACCTTTGTAAATATTTATATTGTTTAAATTGTTTATTAAATTCATGCATTAAGATCTAATAAAAGTTGTTTAAAAATTAAATGAGGTAGTCTGCAGTAAGATCATGCAAATATTTATGATTGTTTCATTGTGCAATCATGCTGCTGTTAGTTAATATATATTTATTATGTAGAGCATTATTTTTTATCATTTCACTTAATATAAGATGTTCATATTTATTTATTTTTATTTTGTGTATTTTATATTTTTAACGAAGTCAGTATTGACCAATTTCAGGCTTAGCCCAGGTGAAGTACAAAAAATTTCACAAACAAGGAATGTAAGTAATAGTACAGTAGTTCAAAATAGTTATTCAAACAAACTGAAGATATACATTCTTGTGAATAAGCACAGTGTAATGTACAGTCAAACAGAGTGCAATGTAGAGTATATACATTACTTTCTAAAATGGGTTAATCTTCAGCAAATTTTGAGAGAAAGACAAGGAAAGGAGAAAAGGAAAGTGTTTTAGGTGATACATCTTATGTTGAAGCAGGAGCATTTAGCTTGGATAAGGAAGTGCTTTTTGAGTTGCATTCTGAATTTGGAATAAGTGTTGATTTCCTTGAGGTCAAAGAGGAGAGTTTGACAAAGAGTAGGCACCAGAGAGGAAAAAATATCTGCAGTGCTGTATCAGACTTCATCAAATACAATATTTCTTGTATCAGGAAGAAATACTATATCTGATGAAGTCTAAAAGGTTAAATTGCTCATTACCTTGAATAAACTGAATAACTTAAAGCTCAAAGAAGGATTGTTTCTAGTTTTCATTACTTGATTTTGAGAATGTGCACATTCTGTTCTGGTTGGGTGTCTATCTGCAAAACACCTATAGCAACACAACAGTGAATTATTTTGAATGAAAAAGCTTTTCCTTTTCTTTTTATCTAGTGGCATAGAGGGATAAAGCCCAACTATTGCCACATTGGGGCTTTGAAGATGAATTGCACCAGGAGCTTGGTGGAACTGAAAATGGAGGATTGGCATGCCCGGCCTGTGGAGAAGGTACGCCAAGACAGATTTTCTTTTCACCAAGCCACCACCTGACATTGGGGGCACAATGGTGAAGTGAGGTGCTTATCCTTCCACCTAGGTGGTGAGGATAAAGCATATAAATGCAGTCATTGCTGGGATACTGATGAGGAAAAAACAGTCCGCATGGCTACCTATATGGTAACCCCTCTGGATAACATTTCTCCTCATACTGCACTAGTGTAATTGCTTCTACAGTGGAATGGATGGGGATAGTCTGATTGGAGGAGTCTTAATGAATGGTAATATGGGGACAAAAGCACACAGGAAATAAGACTTCAGAGACTAGGAGAAACACACTCTGTTCTTGCTTGTGTTTCCTAGATTTTACAGTAAAATAATTAGTCTGATGTAAATGATAGCTAGCTACACAGACAGATAATGGTAACAGCTCATGGAAAAGTTCTATTGATAAATCTGTTAAAACTTGAAATACTGAAATATTGAAATTGAAATACTACACAAAAATATGAAGCCCATACAGCCTCAATTATTGAATCACTTTAAAAATAAATACAGAGGTTACATCAGGCACTATAAAGCACATCAGGAGAAGTGCGATGTAATACAGCTGAAGAGCTTCCATATCTTTCTCCACCTGAAATGTCAAAGCACTTGCTAAAAACAACAAATGCTGAACATGTGAACATTTGAAAATAAAAGATATGAAATACAGGGAACACTGGCTATAAGATGCACATTACTAGATTATGCACCTTAAAAGACAAATTGGCCATCCATGATAGGCTTTTCAAGCCTTACCTCTCACTTACTGAAAAGGATAGCTATTGGCAGCAATTATTATTCATTTAAACTTACTTTATAATGTCACCACAGTTCTTTCTTACCATATTTCATTTATTTACTTACTCACCGGAACAAGAAACGTAATTCCCATAAGACTAAAACTTACTGTAAAATATGAATTGAGCACCAATGGTTTAAAGTTCTTTCCTCAAGGTCATGTCATATTGTTCATGTCTGTAATGTATTTTGTTTTATTTTATCTCTTCTTCAGAACAGGTTGTAATTAACAGCATCGTTTCAGTGTATATCAGTTCATGTAATAGTTGTAACAATCTAAATAATATTACTGCAGCTTTTCTCCCTGGGTCTCTGCTGAAAAGGGGCTTCTGCCAAATCAGGCTAAACTGGTCAAAAATGTCAAAATAAATAGGTCTTCTGCTGGGGGATATTAAGCATTATAATCTATTGGTGGTTACAATGCAAAATAGTATATGCTAACAACAACATGGAGTAGTTATCATTAGAGTAGGTGGGAAAGAGGTTTGATAGATGTTCATTATGACTCTCAGTTATTCCCAACAATGAGAATTGTGTCACTGTTTAATATCTTGCAGTCACTACATCTGACCTCAGTATTGCAGGAGCTCTGCCAGAAGGCTCTATACCTACAAGTTAACTAATCTGTGATTGTTAGTTGAAATTAATAGGTTGTTCAGAATTTAAATAGTGTGTACTTGGCTGTGTTAATTTAGTCTGATGAAGTTGTATGCAAACAAAAGCAGTCAATATTAAAAGTTCCTTCAAACTTTTTAAGTTTGGTTCCTTTCATCAGTGTTGCCTTGTCTCCTTTCTCCTTTCCTCACAGGCACCACTGGTGTACCACAAGGTTCTATCCTTGGTCCTCTCCTTTTTAACATTTTCAACAGCACTCTCTATATGTCAGCACAAAAGGCCACCCTAACACAATATGCAGATTATTACACTGTCATTTTCATATCTGACAACATGGGTCACCTCCAGAAAATTACTCAAGACACTTTAACAGCCACTGAAACATGGCTTCATAACTCACAACTCAAGCTCAACCCAAAAAGGACCAAACTACTACTTTTTTCCCGAAATATCTCTCTCTCTCTCTCTCTCTCTCTCTCTCTCGCTCTCCCTCTCTGTCTCTCATGAAAAAACAAAATTTAAAGTCTCTCTTGATAATGTAACCATCGAAGTTACTTCTCATATCAAATTATTAGGGAAGATACTGGATGATAATCTTAAATTTGACCTACATATACAAAATTGCATAAGAAAAACTCATCAAAAACTAGGGCTGCTTTACAGAGCCAAAAACATTCTTATCGACACAACTAAAACTACACTTGGGTTTACTATCAAATAGTCAATATTCAAAATAAATTCCTTTCTGAAATATAGATACACATGTTTGAAACAGAATGTTGAAAAGGTCAGAATGTCGCAAACATACTTCCTATGCGAATTCAACATTTCTCAACATCTGTAGACTGCAGTCAGACACTGCACATCATGTGACATAACTACTATGCAGGAGGGGCAAGCCCCCTGCACCAAATATGTGGAGGGGCTACACCTCTACACCCCCTGTATATTACATATTCCAACTCTGAGATCGCACTACAGTGAGGAAAAGGGTAAATTTCCTGCTTTGCACTGTACCACGATCTCTTGTCATAAATTTGACTACATATCTGCGAATGCACAGTACATTCACTAAACCAGGACTCGCACAAATGAAGGTTCAACAACACGGATTCAGCCAACCAAATTTAGACATCCCATGGTCGTCGAACCTTCATTCGCAATTTTGATGGTAAACCCTACACCTGCCACTACTTATCTCCTCTCCAGTCTTTTTATGGCTCTCCCATCCTTACTAACCTCCAGGCCTTACAAAAATTAAAACTTGAACAACGCTATAACAAAGTTGCTAAATTTGCAGCACATACCATTTTCAGCACCCACCATTGTATAGCACTGAAAAGTCTAAATTGGTTAGAACTACCACATCCACTAACATATACACAACGTCTTATCACCTATAAAATTATGCAGCATTCATCTACCTGTCCAGCACTAAAAACATTCTACACAATTATGTTCCCAGTCAGCCATTTTGATCCAGTGACTAAAAACTCCCATCTGTCTACAAACCTAATAAATCTGCTGTACATTGCCTGTACTTGTACGCAGTTGCTAAGGCCTGGAAATCCTTACCTGTATCCATCAGGTCTATACCCTCCCTCTCTTCTTTCAAAACCACTCTGAAAGACTTCCTATATAAAATCTGGTTCTGTTCTTGCTCAAAACCAGGATAAACTATATCCCTAAATGTGAACAAGTACCTTTTCATTAATTATACCTCCTTACTCTCCCTTCTTCACTTACTTCCATACTGCTATCTAATTCTCTTTCCAGACTTTCTCGCTAATTATACCATAAGCCTGTTTTACCCTGACTTTATATTGCAATTCCTATTTGTATTAGACTAACTTACCTTTAAGTTCTGTACAAACTGTCTAAAATTTCTCTAAATATTAAATGATTGTCATATACCTTGTATTTAACATTAACCAACTATTTTTATATTATGTCTAATTTGTTATAATTATTTAAACTGCAGATAGTTTTGTATTGTTTTTGAATATTGTAAGATTACTGTTCTTAAAATATTCTGTAATAATTTAGAGCTTTTTTCATAGGTTCATAGGTGGCTACTAGGCTATTGGCTATAGGGCCTATACAAGCCTAGCCATAACAATTCCCTGGCTATTTTTTCCCACAATATTTACTTCCCTGGACCCCTGTCTAGCAGGGTGACTGGCATGATCCCCAGGGTAAATTTCCTATCTCCCATCCAGTCGTCAAGGTTCCTTTTGAAGAGGGCCAAAGAGGCACTCTGCTTGACATGTATGGGTAGTCTATTCCAGACTATGGGGAGTCTCTGGGTCAGCAGCATATCCCTCCAGCATGTTTTGTTCATTGTGATGACAAGGTTTAGGTCCCTGGAGCATGTGGCTCTGATGGATTGAAATTTCTTTAAGTGTAGCATATCCAACAGCTCTGGGTTTGACATGGCCTTGCATGTTAAGCAGAGATCGCCTCTGAGTAGACGATATGTGACAGAATATAGCTAGATTTTTCTTTTTAGTCGGTCAGCATAGGGCATCTGTTTTTAGGCCTGAGATTCATTTAGTGAGGTGTTTCTGTGGCATTTCCAGTTGTTGTAGATGTCTTGTGAGGTACATACCAAATGAGGCATTGTACTCTATGATGGGTCTAATGAGGGATGAGTACAGTGGGACAATGACCTCCTTTTTTTCGGGATAAAAAGCCCTTAGTGATGTGGTGTGCTGCATAGAAGGATTTCCTGACTGTTGTGGCGATGTGGTTATTGAAGGTGAGACCACTGTCCACCTGTGTTCCTAAGTCTCTTATCACACTTTTGGTGTTTAGTGTACTGCCACCTATGTGGTAATTCATGGGTACATGTTTTTTTCCCAAAGGGGATAAGTATACACTTCTTGGCATTGAGCTTGAGCCCATGGCTCTGGCACCAAGCATCTGTTTCTGTAAGGCCCTTTTGTAGAATATCCACATCATTTGGAGACTCAATAATGGCCCCCAGTTTGCAGTCATCTGCAAACTTTGTTAGCCAGAGTCCCTTGGTGTTGGCCTGTACTTCAAGAAGTAGATGCCAAACAAGAGCAGTCCCAGGACTGAACCCTGATGTACTCCACTTGTCACTTATCTGGGGCTGGATTTGAAGTCAGTTACTTTTACAGTGTGGGTTCGGTCAGTAAGCCAGTTGGCAACCCATAGTGACACATAGGGATTTATGCCCAGCTTAGTAAGTTTAGCTATGATTCCAGAGTGGGGATGGTGTCTAAGGCCTTTGTGAGGTCCAGATAGGCTGTGTGAACTGCCTTACCCTCGTCCACAGTTTTGGAGACTGACTCAAAAAAGTCAGTCAGGTTCAGGAGACATGATCGGCCCTTCACGAACCCAAACTCGGTGGTGTCCAGTGTTTGAAAGTTGCCAATGTCTTTGTTTATAAGTTCCATGATAATATGTTTCATGGCCTTGCAGATCAGGCTAATCAGACTGATGGGATTGTAGCTCCCAGGATCCAAGGTGGATCCCCCCTTGTGGAGTGGGATAGCTGTAGCTGTGCGCCACTTTATGGGCACAAAGCCTGAGGTGAGGCTATGATTAAACATGACACTTAGATGAGGTGCCAGTTCATTTTGTAGTTCATGTAGTACACAGCCCGGGATGTAGTCTGGTCCCATGGATGCTGTATTCATAGCTTTGGAGAGTGCATTTTATACCTGTGTGGCAATGATTGCTGGATTTTGGCAATCTTTTGGTATTGAGATGGGCCCTTTAGAGAGTGAGGGGCGGGGTGAAGTTGGCACTGAATCAATCTGCCAGGATATTGGCAATGTCCGTGGGATCAGTATATTTAATGCTATTTTGTTGTAGCTCAGAGCAGATCTGGGCATTGTCATTTAGATTCTTGAGATAGCTATAGAATGCCTTGTGGCAGTCGAACTTTCAGTTCCCTTCTGCATGGGTGTCATGAAGTTTGTCAATTCTGATTTGAGTAGCATGAAGTTGACCTTGGAGAAGTTTTTTACAGATGTTTCCTTACTGGGGGGTAGGGGTGGGATGTGGATATCAAAGGTGATTATGGTCACACCTAACCAATGAAGGGGTGACCACTGGTGTGGAGCATTGATTTCCCATGTTGGTAATGATCAGGTCCAGAATATTGGAGCCCCAGGTGGGACTATGGATTAGTTGATCCAGGGCATTGGAATTTATGATATCCAAGTACCTTTGGGCAAAGGTGTTGGTACACAAGTAGTTTTCCCAGTTAATGGCAGGGTAGTTGAAATCCCCTAGTATTAGGGTGTTTGGTTGTATTTTAATATTTCTAGTATGTTTAGAAAGGTATAGTTAGAATCTTGGGGCATGGTGGGGGATCTGTGGCAAGCTACAATTTGGATTGCAGTCTTACCTAGTGTTACTTGCACCTGGAGAATTTCAGACGCATTGTGTTGGGCAACTAGCCTGGTGGTGTGAATATCCTTGGTGAATATGGACACTCCTCCACCTTTAGTGTTTCGGTCCTGGTTTGGTGGCCGAAAAGTGTGGTAAGAGTTGTAGCCTCGTATTGCAGGGGTGCTCTCTGGAGCCTTGAACCAGGTCTCAGTTACTGCACAGATATCAATGTTCTCCATTTTTAGGAGTGCCTCAAGAGAGTGCATTTTGAGGTTTAGACTTCTAGTATTGAGTAGCATTACCTTCAGATTTTGCATACTTTTGCTCGTTATGGTGGTGGTTTCGTCCTTTGAGCCTTGCCTTAAAAAGGCACTATAGGGCTGGCAAGAGCTTTAGCCAGTAACCTGAATCCCAGGGGCAACAGGTGCAGACCATCTCTGGCAAAGCATCGTGGTTTGTCAATCATGTCGTCCCAGGCAGACAGATACTGGATCCCCTTTGAATGACACCAGAAGCTTAGCCACTTGTTGAAGTAAATCATTTTGTCCTTATACTATGCTATCATTCTGGGTGAAGGCAGGATGCTACTCATGGCTATGGTAATACCTGCCTGGGCCACATGATCTGAGAGCTCTTCCATGTTTCTTTTCATGTAGTCCAGGGAGGTACATCTCAAGTCATTCACTCCAACATGGACAATGACAGAGTCATATTTGTACTTGTTGTGGAGTGACTTGAATGCATGTGTTATGTGGTGGATCCCAGCACCCGACAGGCAGCTGACTGTAATTTTCTCCTTGTTCAGCCTGATGAGTGGGACATCAGTGTGCCTGACTATAGAGTCACCTAAGACTAAAGTGTTGGGTATGTTGTCTTGCCATAGGGGCTGTTGTTGGGTGGCACACTGGTGTCGTGAGCTATGTGATACTTTGGTTGTGATTGGTGTTTGTTCGCATTTCAGCTTCAGAGGTCCTTGTTGCTTGGGCAGGTTAATGTTAAGGGCCTCTGCATATGTGGGTTTAGTTTTGCTATGTGTGGGTGTTGGTGGTGAGGGTTTTGAAGGGCTATCTGTTCCTTGAGGTGCAGTGCTGGTGTTAACCTTCTCCTCTTGATTGTCTATCACAATCTTGGCTGGAGACAGATTTGTTTCCAGTTTGGCTATGTAAGTGCATCTCTCGCAGGTTGTAGTGTTGGGTGGTAGGAGGAGAGGGTTGTCTGTGTACATGAGGCAATTGCTGCATTGCCCTAGTATACCCAGATTCACCAGGTGGACAGGAGAAATCACTGGAAGCTGACCCTTGGGCTTGCCTGGTTAGGTGCTTTTTTTTTTTTTTTTTTTTTTGTAAAGTACAAGAGATTTTTCCCTTACCTTAGCAAGGTACTTTGCAATTATAGGCTGTTTAGTACCTACATTTAATTTCTCCTTATTAAGAAGGAGAGTTGAGTGCTTGTATCAGTTTAAGGCTTACTAGTGCTTTCCAGCAGGTTTTAGAGGAAGTGCTAGTCAACGGGACTCCAACCAGAAAGAGTCAGGAATCAATGCACTCTGCTCCTACTCTCACCAGGATCAGAATATAAGCACAGATTCCAAGCTGTCACCTATAAAGCAGTTATTAAGCTTTCTGGTGATTAGCAGTCTCCAGGAAATAATGTAACTGCACTCATTCTCTCGCCAGGAGAAAATATAAGCACTAATCCCAAGATGACTACTGAGAGGCAGAATGTGGGCTTTCCAATAACTGGTGGTCTTGCAATAGATGCTTAAAGGTAAGATGAAAACAATGTCTTATCCTAAACACTGCAGTGCGCACTAGAGAAATTAGATGTGAAAGTAGGTAACTTAAATTTTACCTGTCTAAAAAGTTACGTTTTGGTGGAGAGTCACTATTTTTAAAACAGCAAGATAGATTGAAAGGGAGGTGGTTACTTTTGTATTCTGGTACTATGGAATATAGTAGGATGGCCAATAAATTTAAATAGTTGAAGGGGAGTGATTTCACAAAATGATAATTTTGTGCTTACTCACACAAGCCAGTAAAGGTAGAGAGGAAATGAGATATATGGTCAAATTAACATAAGGGGCAGGCAACTAGAAAGACAGTGGAGTTTAAGAACACAACAGTAACTGGATGGGAGGGGTGGGAAAAATTATTTCTGCCTGACTCACAAGAGACAGAGCTGTGGTCTCTTTTCAAGTTTTAATGTAGAGTTAAAAGCAGAATACAAGTAAAACACAAGGTAAAGAAAACAAATCACAGTATTCAAAATAGAAAAAGACAATAAAGTAATACAAAATACAAAAAAATAAAAAGCAAACTAACCTTTCCCTCACAGCAAAGTGTAGCAGAGACTGGGTGAGCCTTTCTAGTAAAGCTCTGAAATGTTTTATTTTACCCCTTAAATAGAATGTTTAGTTCCCAGCTCCACCCCCTCAATTCACAGATGATTAGCCTTAACTGACCTCTTCTACCTTATGTGTGAGTCTTTAATTGACCTGTTCTAATTTTGCCTGACTCACAAGAGACACAGCTGTGGTCTCTTTTCAAGTTTTAATATGCAGTTAAAAGCAGAATATAAGTAAAACACAAGGTAAAGAAAACAAATTACAGTATTCAAAATAGAAAAAGGCAATAAAGTAATACAACATACAACAAATAAAAAGCAAACTAACCTTTCCCTCACAGCAAAGTGTAGCAGAGTCTGGGTGAGCCCCTTTCCCTGGGCTTCCATTGAAAATGAACTTCTACCCAGTTGGACTTGCCCGGTAATCAAATGTCAATAAATAAATAAAGAAATAATGAAATGACACTGTTAAAATAAATCTTGACACACTGACCTGAAATTACTCATCAGAGTATTGTGATGTAATCTAGATTTGTATTTTTCTCTGCTTTCAGAAACAACAGGTTGTTGCATATCTATAATTATGTTTCAGGCTAATAAATGAGTGTAGCAATTGTCACCTTTCAAGATTTCAGTTTTCTAACAAACACACACCCATATGGTTTGTTTTAGTATGATATAATAATACTGCGATGCTAGCAAAGAAAAAATATTGAAGGGGAAACATCATGAAGCATTTTGCACTGTGTTAAAAAAGTCAATTACATTGTTTTCTCAAGTATTGCCAAATGCATTAGTAAATAGATTAAACTGATTTTACATAATTAGAGATATTTGTGAGAGTGTTTCCATACAGAAGTAGAAGCAATACTTTTGGGTCAACAAAAAACAGCATTGTAGTATTAGTCATGAATTGGGAGCTAGTTACTAGCAAAGATAAAAAAATGTTATGAAAAAGCAATGTGTATCATTTTGTTCTTGATTTAAAAAGGCCATTAAATTGCTATAAAATCGGCCAGAATATTACTAAATAATTAAAAGTGATTGTACTGAGGCAGAGCTTTATATTCACTCAGCCTTCTGTTTATATAGGTGGAGCAGGAAATCTATAAAAGGGATACATGGCCTCAGTCAGAAAGGGCCAGTTTTTAGTACAATGTGCACTTGTAGTACATTGTGGATACTAAGATGGAGGGATATTTTTGCAGTACATTATAGATATTGGGAGGCAGAATATGTTTTTATGATGCTTCATAGTTATGAATAGATGGGAGATTCTTTTCTAGTCTAATCATATTCAGGACCACTATGTATCTCAGTTTTCTCATCATGGTCATGGCACAAACAGGAACAAAGGTAGAATAGGCCAGGGATATACATGTGCATATAGATATACAGAAAGAGAGAGAGAGTAACATTTAGTTATGCATAGTATATGTGGCTGTAAGTGTGCCTTCTAACGTTAAGCTTCTCACAGTAATCTTACTGATCTAGTGAAAAAAAAATGAAACAGTAATTGGCAGATATAATTGTATAAAAGGATGGAGCCTGTAAAGTTAAAGAGAAAAAAAGTTGATTCCTCAGTCTGAAGTCTACTGTGGATGAGAGCCTAAGTTCTAATTGAAGAATCATAGTTTCTAAAGTGGGGTTATGGTGAATTGAGCTGAGGTAAGTTCAGGAGAAAATGTTGTTTGTGAAGATGAAAGGAAGATCTGGCAAAGCCTGCATGTGTGAACTTTTTTAAAACAGCTAGTATGCTTGAAGGAATGTGTGAGGTTAAACTTGAGTGTTGGACATGCCGTTATGGACTCTAAATCTGAAGCTTGCTGCTGTAAAAATGTTATATACTTGTGGAAGTTTCATTTCAGTAAGACAACAGAGATACTTTTAATTTCTTCTAGTTATACCTTTGTTTTTTTAAGCACCTCTACCACCAATATGTTTAAATGACTTAGTTTATATCATTATACTATCATTAATTGAAAACACATTTGATCAACACATAGCATATCATGTTGCTTCTTTGAATGGTACATAACATCACACTACACTGATCACAAATGTAAACTGCAAGGTTCACATTTGTGATCAAACCTTCACAAACTCAGGTACAGAAATAGCACCTTCCCATATATAACAGCCACATACAGTACACAAACCAAAAAGAATTCAATCCCACACTCCTTCAAAATTAATTTAACCAGTAAAAGTTTGTGCTTCAAAATCTACAATCAACAAAATTTAAATCTACAATCAAAAAAATTTAAAAGGAAAATGCACACACACACACACACACACACACACACACACACACACACACACACGCACACGCACACACGCAAACACGCACACGCACACACACACACACACACACACACACACACACACACTCACACATGTATGCACACACACACACACACACACACACACACGCACACACACACGCACACATGCACATGCACACACACACACACACACACACACACACACACACACACACACACACTCAAACATACATGTATGCACACACACACACACACACACACACACACACACACACACACACACACACACACACACACACACACACAGACACACACACACACACACACACACATATATATATATATATATATATATATATATATATATATATATATATATGTATGGGTGCCTTTCAGATCAACTCACACTTTATTAATTCTGTCACCTCCCTCTTAGACAGCAAACAAATCCTACCACTCACAGTCCACTCCCCTTACCACTGAGAACACAATCTCCTCCTCTAAACCCATTCAAACTACCTGCATAAAAAAAACACCTAAGTAAACTAAAACCCTGCTGTTTTTCTGCTGACCATCTACCCAAATAATTCCTAAAAGTAGCTGGTCCTTCCATAGCCTACCCCACATCCATCCTAATCAATCGCTCTGTTTCTGAACAGTATGTGCCTTATCTCTGTAAAATTTCTCACATCAGTCCCCTTCATATATCTCAAACTACTGACCAATTGCCATCCTCTTACCCATAGCCAAAATCCTAGAAAAATGTATATGCCAACAGTTCCAGAATTACCTCACCTCTAACAACCTACTGTCCAGCTCACAGCACAGCTTCAGACCTAAACATAGCACAAACGCAGCTCTAATAACCTTTACTGATACTATCCATTGCCTCAAAAATAATGGACAACAAGTCTCAGACATTTTCCTGAATATGTCAAAAGCCTTTGACACCATATTCCCACCAACTGCTACTCAACAAACTTGCATCATACAGTCTCAATTTGTCATCCCTAACATGGTTTCTAAGCTATCTAACAAACCATCAGCAGGCTACAAAATGGGAGAACAAACTCTCCCTACTACTACCACTATCCACTGGTGTACCTCAAGGATCCATACTTGGTCCCCTCCTCTTTGCCATATTTACCAACAACCTAATTTCCACCACCAAACTTGTCACTGTCATCCAATATGCAGATGATTCCATGCTTATCTGCTCAGCCCTTTCCCCTCAAGAACTTCAACACAAAATGCAAAAATCTTTCCAGGAC